>NW_028113429.1:0-27149 GCF_964273705.1 Natrix helvetica
GAAAGGAGAAAGGAAAGGAGAAAGGAAAGGAAATGGAAAAGAAGTAAAAGAAAAGAGAAAGGAAAGGAGAAAGGAAAGGAAATGGAAAGGAAATGGAAATGGAAGGGAAGGAAAGGAAAAAGGAAAGGAAAGGAGAAAGGAAAGAAGGAAAAGAAAAGAGAAAGGAAAAGAGAAAGGAAAGGAAATGGAAAGGAAATGGAAATGGAAAGGAAGGAAAGGAGAAAGGAAAGGAAATGGAAAGGAAATGGAAATGGAAAGGAAGGAAAGAGAAAGGAAAGGAAATGGAGAAGAAGGAAAGGAAAAAGGAAAGGAAAGGAGAAAGGAATGGAGAAAAAAGGAGAAAGGAAAGGAAAAGAGAAAGGAAAGGAAAAAGGAAAGTAAAGGGGAAAGGAAACGAGAAGGGAAAGGAGAAAGGAAATGAGATGGAAAAGAAGGAAAGGAGAAAGGAAAGGAGAAAGGAAAGGAGAAAGGAAAGGAGAAAGGAAAGGAGAAAGGAAATAAGATGGAAAAGAAGGAAAGGAGAAAGGAAAGGAAATGGAAAGGAAATGGAAAGGAAGGAAAGGAAAAGGAAAGGAAAGGAGAAAGGAAAAGAGAAAGTAAAGGAGAAAGGAAAGGAAACGGAAAAGAGAAAGGAAAGGAAAAAGGAAAGGAAAGGAGAAAGGAAAAGAGAAAGGAAAGGAGAAAGGAAAGGAGAAAGGAAAGGAGAAAGGAAAGGAGAAAGGAAAGGAGAAAGGAAAGGAGAAAGGAAAGGAGAAAGGAAAGGAAATGGAAAAGAAGTAAAAGAAAAGAGAAAGGAAAGGAGAAAGGAAAGGAAATGGAAAGGAAATGGAAATGGAAGGGAAGGAAAGGAAAAAGGAAAGGAAAGGAGAAAGGAAAGAAGGAAAAGAAAAGAGAAAGGAAAAGAGAAAGGAAAGGAAATGGAAAGGAAATGGAAATGGAAAGGAAGGAAAGGAGAAAGGAAAGGAAATGGAGAAGAAGGAAAGGAAAAAGGAAAGGAAAGGAGAAAGGAATGGCGAAAAAAGGAGAAAGGAAAGGAAAAGAGAAAGGAAAAGAGAAAGGAAAGGAAAAAGGAAAGGAAAGGAGAAAGGAAAGGAGAACGGAAAGGAAATGGAAAGGAAATGGAAAGGAAGGAAAGGAGAAAGGAAAGGAAATGGAAAGGAAATGGAAATGGAGAGAAAGGAAAGGAGAAAGGAAATGAAATGGAAAAGAAGGAAAGGAAAAAGTAAAGGAGAAAGGAAAGGAGAAAGGAAAGGAAATGGAAAAGAAGGAAAGGAGAAGGAAAAGGAGAAAGGAAATGAAATGGAAAAGAAGGAAAGGAGAAAGGAAAGGAAATTGAAAGGAAATGGAAATGGAAAGGAAGGAAAGGAAAAAGGAAAGGAGAAAGGAAAAGAGAAAGGAAAGGAGAAAGGAAAAGAGAAAGGAAAAGAGAAAGGAAAGGAGAAAGGAAAGGAGAAAGGAAAGGAGAAAGGAAAGGAAATGGAAAAGAGAAAGGAAAGTAAAAAGGAAAGGAAAGGAGAAAGGAAAGGAGAAAGGAAAGGAGAAAGGAAAGGAGAAAGGAAAGGAAATGGAAAAGAAGGAAAGGGAAAAGAAAAGAAATGGAAAGGAAATGGAAATGGAAAGGAAGCAAAGGAGAAAGGAAATGAAATGGAAAAGAAGGAAAGGAAAGGAGAAAGGAAAGGAGAAAGGAAAGGAGAAAGGAAAGGAAATGGAAAAGAAGGAAAGGAAAAAGGAAAGGAAATGGAAAGGAAATGGAAATGGAAAAGAAGGAAAGGAGAAAGGAAATGAAATGGAAAAGAAGGAAAGGAAAAAGGAAAGGAGAAAGGAAAGGAGAAAGGAAAGGAGAAAGGAAAGGAGAAAGGAAAGGAGAAAGGAAAGGAAATGGAAAAGAAGGAAAGGAGAAGGAAAAGGAGAAAGGAAATGAAATGGAAAAGAAGGAAAGGAGAAAGGAAAGGAAATTGAAAGGAAATGGAAATGGAAAGGAAGGAAAGGAAAAAGGAAAGGAGAAAGGAAAAGAGAAAGGAAAGGAGAAGGGAAAAGAGAAAGGAAAGGAAATGGAAAAGAAGGAAAGAAAAAAGGAAAGGAAAGGAGAAACGAAATGAGAAAGGAAAGGAGAAAGGAAAGGAGAAAGGAAAGGAAATGGAAAAGAAGGAAAGGAGAAAGAAAGGAAATGGAAAGGAAATGGAAATGGAAAGGAAATGGAAATGGAAAACAAGGAAAGGAAAAAGGAAAGGAAATGGAAAGGAAATGGAAATGGAAAGGAAGGAAAGGAGAAAGGAAAGGAAATGGAAAAGAAGGAAAGGAAAGGAGAAAGGAAAGGAGAAAGGAAAGGAAATGGAAAGGAAATGGAAATTGAAAGGAAGGAAAGGAGAAAGGAAATGGAAAAGAAGGAAAGGCAAAAAGGAAAGGAAAGGAGAAAGGAAAGGAGAAACGAAATGAGAAAGCAAAGGAGAAAGGAATGGAGAAAGGAAAGGAAATGGAAAAGAAGGAAAAGAAAAGAGAAAGAAAAGGAGAAAGGAAATCAGATGGAAAAGAAGGAAAGGAGAAAGTAAAGGAAATGGAAATGGAAAGGAAGGAAAGGATAAAAGAAAGGAAAGGAGAAAGGGAAGGAGAAAGGAAATGGAATGGAAAAGAAGGAAAGGAAAAAGGAAAGGAAAGGAGAAAAGAAAGGAAATGGAAAAGAAGGAAAGAAGAAAGGAAAGGAGAAAGGAAAGGAAATGGAAAAGAAGGAAAGGAGAAAGGAAAGGAAAGGAAAGGAAAGGAAAGGAAAGGAAAGGAAAGGAAAGGAAAGGAGAAAGGAAAGGAAATGGAAAAGAAGGAAAGGAAAAAGGAAAAAGAAAGGAGAAAGGAAAGGAGAAAGGAAAGGAGAAAGGAAAGGAGAAAGGAAAGAAGAAAGGAATGGAAATGGAAAAGAAGGAAAAGAGAAAGGAAAGGAAATGGAAAGGAAATGGAAATGGAAAGGAAGGAAAGGAGAAAGGAAATGAAATGGAAAAGAAGGAAACGAGAAACGAAAGGAGAAAGGAAAGGAGAAAGGTAAGGAAATGGAAAGAAGGAAAGGAAAAAGGAAAGGAAAGGAGAAAGGAAAGGAGAATGGAAAGGAGAAAGGAAAGGAGAAAGGAAAGGAGAAAGGAAATGGAAAAGAAGGAAAAGAAAAGAAAAAGAAAAGAAAAAGAAAAGAAAAAGAAAAGGAAAGATAGATAAGAGAAGGACAGAAAGGGAAAGGAAAGAGTGGAATGGATTGGTACTGCTCAAAAATCAAGTCTCAAGATCCCATGGACCTCTTTGGCTCAGGCAGTGCAACTCCACGCTGCTTCCCTCTCTCCCCAAAGCGAAGGGATCGCAGAAAGATTGCCCAGCCCAGAACGGAGTTTCAGAGGAAGGAATGCCTGAGAAACCTCGGATATGCAGAGAAACGCAGCTACAACCAGCGAATCCCATTTTCCCAGGAAACGACGAAGCCCCAGAGGGCCAATGGAAATTCTTCTTTCTGCAGCGTCATCGATCTCTGGGCAGAGTCTTACTTGATTTCACCAATCACCAGATGGAGGAGAGAGTTCAGTGCAGAGAGAGAAGGGAGTGAGGGGGGATATTTTCAGTCACATTTAAAGACATTAAAAAAACACTGTGCTGCAGTTTGAAACTTGTGTGCAGTGTTTTCTTGTTACCTGCGTGGTCGCGCAGGTGCACAGCTTAGAGGGAACATTGCTGCTGACCACACCCACGCCGGTAGCCGACCGACGCTCTCCATTCTCCTTTCACCGCCCCATTTCACTCACGATGTTCCGGCTATAAGGCAGGACATCGCAGCTCAAGGGTATCCCCCAAGGTCCCAGGAAGTTCTCATAGCTGGACCTGGAACCAACGATGAAATTGGGTACCCCTGCAAGCCCCAAGAAGGACAATCATCTCCCCGAAGCTCTCCTCAAACGCGACAGGACACCATCTTGGGCATGTGTAGTAGAGAGAGATAAAGAAATACAGTAGGTAGGTAGGGATAGAGAGAGAGTAGGTAGGTAGAGGGATAGAGAGAGAGAAATAAAAAGAGATAGCGAGAGAAATACAGTAGGGGGGAGGGAGAGAGAGAGTAGGTATGTAGGTAGATATTTCCAGGTGTATTTATCCATGTGCTGGAGAAGGAAATCGCTGACAATCTGCAGCACCTAAGACTTTGTTTCTGCTGGCAAAGCACTTGATCAATGTAATTCTCATCAACCAGTTAAAGAGCTTTCCAAGAGGGGAAATAAAGTTTTTACACTCTGCAAATCTCCCCAAAACAGCTCTTTTTTGTGAAAATGCCCCCCCTTTAAAAAGTCATGAATAGCCTTGGGGGGGGGCTTGCAGAGTGCTCCTCGGGAGGTGGGGGGAAATGAGCAAAAAATGGCCTGTTTTTCGAAAAAACAAGCCCGTTTTTTGTCAAAAAATTGCATGCGTAGCCTTATGGAGGTTTATAGAGTGCTGCTGGGGGTTGGGGGGGGGGGGAAATGATCCATTTTTTGCTCATTACTGCCCTCCCCAGATCCCAGGAGCTCTCTGAAAACCTCCATAAGGGTATGCACGGGCATTTTGGGGAAGGGGGCGGGGCTTCGGGAGGCAAAAAATGCTGTATTCGATGTATAAGACACACCCAGATTTTCAGCCTCTTTTTTGAGGGAAAAAGGTGTGTCTTATATTCTGAAAAATACGGTAACTGTTGTGCTGTTGTAGCTCTAGCCCCACCTAGTGGCCGGGGACAGATAAGCCTAACTATAAGGTCTGAAGCCAGACTCAATTTTCTGTCAGCCTTTGGATAAAACAGAAGCAGCCGTTGTGACCGAGACCCCTGGTCATCCGGAGACACCTCTGTCCCTCATACGGAGCATAGCTGGGGAGGTTCCAGTTGCTTCTTTGCTGGCTGTTAGTGAATTCGGCCTATCTCGTCTTTCTATTTGATTTCCACTCTTTGCATCTCCTCAGTTTCACCTGCCCTCTTCTCCCAATAAAGCATCCAGATACACGCCAGGCTCCCTTTCATTGGAGGAGAACAGGGGGGCTTAGCTGCCTGTCCAGCTGCACACAGACCCACGTGCAATGGGGACGGAAGAACGGTGGAATTCCACCAGGCTCATCACAAACCCACAAATACGGGAATTTATTTTAAAAAGAATACCGCATTTTCCAATTAGCAGTGCTAAATATAAAAATGCCATGGTATCTACTCTTTGGAACCATTAATTCCCTGAGTAATTAAATTAGCCGGATCTGTTGAGATGGTTCCCCTCCTTCTCCTCTGGATTCCTCCTCCAAAGGATCTAAGATTAATGGATCCATATCGGGACCCCCTTACCTGCCATGGCTGCAGCCTTGGAGACCCCAAGATCTTTTCTCCCTCCTTCCTTCTCCTCCTCGATCTGGAGGAATATGCAGCATTCAAGGCCTGGGCCAGAGTATTCATGAAACTGTAATGTTGGTAGTGATTTTGGAACCTTTTTCTGTACCTTTTCCTCTGGGTCTCCAGTGGGGCTTTCTGGGTGCATCTTCTGCGGCCTTTGACAGAAAAGACATTCTTTGAAAGAGAACAATGAAAATAATGATCTTGAAACTTTTCTTCCACAAAGAAAAGGGGTCCAAAGGCAGAATCTTTTGGCCTTCCTTTTCCCAGATAACTAAAGTTCCAAATACTATGGATGTATTTGAGAAGTCTGTGCTTGTTTATTTTATACCCTACAAAATTTGTGAGGATCCAGAGTTTCCCCTCAATGGGTCCTGGCAGACGCATAAGTGTTAAATGGAAAGGAAGAATTCTGTCCCAAATGGAAACAAGTTCCATGAAATGAACAAAGATGTTGACTTGTCTCCACTTAGACAGGGAATCCCTGAGGGCTGCTGTATGTCCAGTTGTTGAGAACAGTTGTGATATAACCACACAAATTCCATTCCTGACAAGCACAGGAGTCAAAGTCCTCATGAAATTCTCTCCCTTTTCTGTGTCTGGAGCAAAGAGGCCAACCAGGGTCCATCTGAAGTGGAGGAGCAGCTGGACAATTGCTGGGTACTGGATTCCTTCTTTCGGGTACATGTGGTGGAAAAAGGGGAATCGACTTTTATCACTCAGAGCCTCTGAAGCTTCTACATGATTGATCTGGAAAAGCAATTGAAAGGATTAGAGCCGTGATGGGGAACCTGTGGCATGCAGAGCGTCCTCTCCTGGCACGCCAGTCGCCCCAGCCCTGCTCCACTAGCATCTACATGCAGGCCACTTCCTGCTGGCCAGCTGGTTTTCGAGCCTTTGTGGAGGGCCAGGGCGGGGGACCAATGTTCCCTCTAATTTTTTTCAGTGTGTGCAGAAATGTATAGTGTTTGAACAGCACATTTTCATCCCTGAGCACCTGAATTATTTTTAACCATAATTGCCATCAGAGCAGATGTTGGGGAGGGGGGCAAGGAGGAAAGGGTCCCCCCCTCTCCCTCAGACCCCCAGGAAGGAAGGAAGGAAGGAAAGGAAGGGGGAGGGAAAGGAAAGGAAATGGGAAAGAAGAAAAGGAAAGCAAAAAGGAAAGGAAATGGAAAAGAAGGAAAGGAAATGGGAAAGAAGAAAGGAAAGGACAAGAGAAAGGAAAGGAAAAAGGAAAGGAAATGGAAAAGAAGGAAAGGAGAAAGGAAAGGAGAAAGGAAAGGAAATGGATGTCAGACCTGTAATTCTGTTCCTTTTAGGATCTTTGGCCTGCCACATATTTTTTTAAAAAACAATTCTTATGCTGTTTCATTGGTATAGTAGTTGGGAGGGGGAAATAGAAAGGACTAGGATTGTGGAATGTATTGTTATGGATTTTCTTAGAAGATCAAGGTCGTCTTTTGTCTCCGCACCTCGACACCTGGCCGGAAGCAGAGGAGTGTACATGCCAGCGTGGAAGATAAAGATTTGACCATGTGATGAATTATGGGGTGTGGGGATAGATGATGAACTTTTAACTGGGTGAACCCACAGGATGTACATTAGAGTTGAAATTTCACAGCCTAATGCCAAAATGTCTGTCTTATTATTCCACCAGCCTCGGGCCCAGGGAAGGGGCGGTGGGGTAGCAGTGATTATCCGGGAAGACTTAGAGCCGAGGGAGTCCACTGTGCCACAGACATCCGGGTGTGAGTCCCTTGTCGTGAGGTGGGGCCCAGGGAGACAGCTGGGCCTGCTGATAGTATACCTGGTTCCTCGCTATACATCAGCGGCCCTGCCTGAACTCCTCGAGCTGATCGCATCGGTGATGGTTGAGACCCCCAAACTTTTAGTGATGGGGGATTTCAACCTGCCATCGGTGGGAGAAGCGTCCGAGGGGGTTCGGGGGTTCATGGCTTCCATGACAGCCATGGACCTGACTCAATTGATTCAGGGCCCTACACACGAGGGAGGCCACACGCTGGACCTCGTTTTTGTTTCTGGCCAGTGGATGAGTGATCTGGGAGTAGGGGATTTAACTATCACTCCCCTGTCATGGTCAGATCACTCACTTCTCCGACTTGACTTCCCTGGTGCTACCCCCCGCTGTGGGGAGGCGGAGCCGGAAGATATTAGATGGTTCCGCCCCAAGCGCCTGATGGAACCAGATAAGTTCCAGATGGAGCTTGGGCCATCTCCTGTAGACCTGACCCGCCCCCGGGTAGAGGACCTGGTAGCCGCATGGAATAATGCGACTGCCAGGGCCCTAGACCGAGTGGCGCCTTTGCGGCCTCTCCTGCGGCAACGAACCACCCTGGCCCCTTGGTTTACCAAGGAGCTAAGGGTGATGAAACGCCACAAGAGATGCCTAGAGAGTCGTTGGAGATCCTCCCGCTCTGAATTTGACCGAGCACAGGTACGAACCCACTTAAGGACGTACCTTGTGGCATTGAGAGCGGCCAAACGTTGACATTGTGCCGCTCTCATTGCATCCGCAGAGAACCGCCCTGCTGCCCTGTTCCGGGTGACCCACTCCCTTCTGTTTCAGAGGCCGCGGGAAGCCCCTTTACAGGGCAGGGCAGAGGAATTTGGAAAATATCTGCAGTATAAAATCGCTCAAATCCGGAGGGAATGGGTCCCTTTCAGTGGTCTAGTGGAGACGTCCGAGGCGAGTCTTGAGAGACCACTCTGGGAGGAGTTTGACTCGGTTGCCATCGAGGATTTGGACAGGTTACGTGGACGTCTGCGACCTACCACATGTTTATTGGACCCGTGCCCCTCCTGGCTTGTACTGGCATCCTGGGAGGTTACACGCGACTGGCTCCTGGGCCTAGTGAATGCTTCGTTGGGCGAGGGGTCTCTGCCGGCCACCTTGAAAGAGGCGGTGGTGAGACCCTTACTCAAGAAGCCTTCCCTGGACCCAACGGAGCTAGCCAATTATCGTCCTGTCTCCAACCTTCCCTTTTTAGCGAAGGTTGTAGAGAGTGTGGTGGCCTATCAGTTTCCACGACACCTGGAGGAAAATGATTATCTAGACGTGCGCCAGTCCGGCTTCCAACCCGGGCACAGCATGGAGACGATCCTTGGTCGCGTTGGTTGATGATCTCTGGAGGGCCAGAGATAGGGGTTGTTCCTCTATCCTGGTCCTATTAGACCTCTCGGCGGCTTTTGATACCATCGACCATGGTATCCTGTTGCACCGGCTGGAGGGGTTGGGGGTTCGGGGCACCGTTTTACGGTGGTTCGGCTCCTACCTCTCTGGCCGGACGCAACTTGTGTTGGCAGGGGAGCAGAGATCGGCCCTGAGCCCCCTCACTTGTGGGGTGCCACAGGGGTCGGTCCTCTCGCCACTCCTGTTCAACACATATATGAAGCCGCTGGGCGAGATCATTCGTGGTTTTGGAGTGGGATATCATCTGTACGCTGATGATACTCAGCTGTACATCTCCACCCCGAACCATCCCAACGAGGCTGTCGAAATGATGTCCCGGTGCCTGGAAGCCGTACGGGTCTGGATGGATGACAACTGACTCAAACTCAACCCCTCCAAGACGGAGTGGCTGTGGCTTCCGCCCCCCCGGTTCAACCAGTTGCTTCCATCTCTGGCCATCGGGGGCGTGCAACTGGCCCCCATGGAGCGGGCGCGCAATTTGGGCGTCCTCCTGGATGCCCGACTGTACATGGATGACAATGTGACAGCCGTGGCAAGGGGGGCATTCCACCAGTTCCGCCTGGTGCGCCAATTGCGCCCCCTATTGGACCGGGATGCCTTACGCACAGTCACTCATGCGCTGGTGACGTCTCGCCTAGACTACTGCAATGCTCTCTACATGGGGCTTTCCTTGAGATGCACTCGGAGACTGCAGTTGGTCCAGAATGCGGCCGCGCGGGTGATTATGGGGAGTACTAGATACTCCCATGTAACACCTCTCCTGCGCGAGCTGCATGGCTTCCTGTGGTCTATCGGATGCGTTTCAAGGTTCTGATCACGATCTTTAAAGCGCTCCATGGCACAGGACCTAGTTACCTGCGGGATTGCATCCTGCCCCATACATCCCTGCGACCAATCCGCTCGCACAGAGAGGGACTTTTCCAGGTGCCTTCCACTAAACAGTGTCGGGGGGCGATGCCTAGGAGCAGAGCCTTCTCTGTGATGGGCCCAACCCTGTGGAATGACCTCCCCCTTGACATCAGGATTACCTCCGATCGCTCCTTCCGTGTAAAGCTCAAGACCCACCTTTTCCAATTAGCTGGCCTGGCTCAACCATAGTTTTATCCCATTGCTCCTGACAGTCTTTTTTAAATTTGTAATTTTAACTGAGGGTATTTTAATTGTTAATTTTAATTCTATTATTACTATTGTATGCATTTAACGATTTTTACCTCCTCCATGTACATGTACGTGTATGTGTTTATATGTATGTGTATATGTATTGTATGTATATGTATATTTGTATGGGTTTTTATTGTACGCCACCCCGAGTCCTTTTGGAGAAGGAGCGGCTAACAAATTAAATTTATTTATTTATTTTATTTATTTATTAAATTGGAGTTTTAAGGATAACTTTGCCTTGGACAATGATTTAATTCTGCATGATATTTGGAACACTGACATTATTTCAACTCTCACATAATTTTTTTTTACTTTCATCCGGGTACTGAATCCCAGTTCTGACCCAGTCCTGGGCAGGATGAAATTTCAGTGAAGATGGAGGAAGGAAAGAATGCAGCAGAGAAGGCTAAGGATGATGGATCGCTTATTTTTGTCGAAACTATCTATGCACCTTCTAAAGAAATAGTTCAACATGCAGAGGCGAGGGAAAGGGAACTTCAGCTGGGCGCCCGGCGAAAGGAACCGAAACCAAGATTTTCCTCACAGACGGAATTAGACCTGCGAGATGAAGCTTCAGGATTTATTGCTTCTCAGGAATGCCTGCTAGAAGGAGAGGGACCCCTCCAAGGGAACTCCGACAGACGGCTGGAGGATAGGGGGAAGAGCAAATGAATGGAGGTCTCAGTCGCTCTCACGCAGCCAGTCTTTGATGGGCCTTCAAGACCAATTCCGACGCCTAAATGTGAGTGAACAAAAAACCCTGGGGCCCCCAGAACCACCCGGGTGGAGGCTAGCAAAGCCCACATTATCCTTCCCCAGCAGAGAAACTGCTGCGCAGTGGAGCGGAGACCTTGGGTCTTTCCACACAGCCATCAGCGAATCAGTACCCTCCCCTCTTGGAGTGAAAAAAAGTTGGGAAGTAAAACTTAACCAGCCGAAAGGGGCCTGGAACACTTTCACCTCCCCCCCTCTGCAAAGCGATGGCTCTGGACCCATCAATCAAGCCAATTCAGGTTGGGCTTTCTTCCCGGGTCATGGATGGGCTCAATGCCAGTGGACGCCTGCCCCTTCCCAACCAATGGCGCAAGAAAAAAGTTTTTCTTTTTTGCTTAAATTATACAGAGGACACTCTTAATTTGGAAGATTAAAGGAAATAGAAAATAACCGATGACTTAGCGGCGGGTTTGAATAGAGCTAATTGAAACCATTTGGGCTTTTTGTTCTTCCCTTTTTATTTACTGGAAACCAGACGGGACTTTTATTACTGTTGTTACAATTGCGGTTGAAGCTCTCTTTATTTTTAACTCCCCCTTCCTTATTTTTTCTTTTTTTTTTAAAGCGACTTTATCAGAGCCTTTTTTCTTATATACCTTTTAATGCCTGAAAGATTTTTTTTTTTTTCCTCTTTGTGCTGAGCTTAACTTTCTCTTTTAGGCAGCGCTTCGAGGGGCTAGGGACTGGATACATTTTAACACTGTTACTTTAACACTGCCATCTAGCGGACTTTGAAACATTGTTGCCAATTCCTACAGCTGGGATTATTTTGAGAAAAAGACATTTATTCAAGGTCAGGACCTGATAAGAAGCAAGGAACACAGATGGTTTTTGCAGGCTGTTCCTTGTGGAGCTGTAAGGTCTGGAAACTTATCTTGGAAGACTTATAAGAGAAAACTGGAGTGACTTTGGAAATTACATCAAGTGTTTATACTATTCTCCTGGGGATGTGATGACTTTTTCCCTTTTCTAGTTGGTGCGTGTGTTGTTTCTTTCTTTCTTTTTTTTTTTTTTTTTGAAGTCCTGGAGCCTGGAAGCGCTGAATAATTTTTTCCTTCTTTTTTTTTTTCTTCCTTGGTCTGCAATTTTTTCTTTTTCCATTTTTCTTATTTCCCCTTTTTTTTTTCTTCTTGAAATAACAGAGATACATTTTTTTTTCTTTCTCTCCTCCCGCTCCATTTACCCACCCTTATTTTTCTTATACAGATTGTCTTTTTCTTTCCCTTCCCACCCACTTTCTCTCTGTGCCCCTTTCCCTCTTCTGCCTCTCTCTTATATCCTATATCAAACCTTGCTTTCTCCCCCTATTACTTTTATCTAACTACTATACACTCTCTTCCCCTATTTTCCCCCCCTCCCTCTTTTCCCCTTTCTACCTTCTTTTTTTTTTCTAGTGTTAACTGCAATTGGACTGAACCACAAAACGAAGAAGAAGAGAGAGTAAAATAGCAAGATGAGTAGAAAGCCAACACCAGTGGGTTCTACAACAACAACCCCTGCCTCCTCACCGGCAGGAGGACAAAGATCAATACAATCTATGATCCAACAGGAAAAAGAGAAGACCATATCATTAGATTCAATTATGCAAGCAATACAGAAACTTCAAACAAGCTCTGATGAAAAATTTGATACACTTGTAAAGAAGTTGGACAATGTGGAAACGAAGATGGAGAACATAGAAAAAAAAACAGACGAAGCAGAGAGAAATATAAAAGATATACAACAGTGGGTCAAAAAACAAGAAGATGTTATGCAAAAAATTGCTGAAAGAGAGAAGCAGAGAGAGAAGAGGGATGAAGAGTTTGATTCCAGATTGAATGAAGTGGAAACAGAAAGCAGTGTAATAATTGGACTGGAGATGGAGCGCTCTGAATATTTTTTGAGGTTTCAAAATATAGTAGAAGAAAAGGGTGAAAATCTGCCACAAATAATATCCCAAATTCTCATAGAAATACTAGGGATACCTGAGGAGAAGATAATGGACGGGATAGATGAGACATTTCGAGTTAATACAAGATATGCAACGAGGAACTCCCTCCCAAGGGAGGTCCATGTAAGATTTACGAAAAAAGCACTAAAACTACAAATCCTGCAAAACACAAGAGATAAAAAACTGCAATACAAAGGCAAGGAGATTGCAATTCTTAAGCAAATACCAAGACGGGTGAGAGAGAAAAGAAGAAAATATCAATTCTTGACTACAGCCTTACTTAAAATAGGAGTTAACTATAGATGGTTGATTCCGGAAGGCCTCATGTTTGTATGGAAAGGACAGAGATATAGAATTGATACAATTGAGAAGGCAGAAGCTTTCTACACAGAACATTTGAGAGGAAAGCCAGAGAAGCCTGGAAATGAAGAGCCACCGGTGCAACTGCTGGATCTACCCATAACCGAAATTGAGAGGACAGAGGGTGCTGTAGGTGGAATTGACATTGAAGAAGGTGCTGTTGGGGGTGTAGAGAGTAGAGCACAACGGGAACCAAGATCAACTAGAGCTATAAATCCTATATATAAAACATAAGGATGGAAGGAATAAAATTACTCTCAATTAATATAAATGGACTTAATTCGCCATGTAAACGAACGAAAATATTCCACAAATTAGGGAAATTAAAATTAGATATAATTTGCTTACAAGAAGTACATATTCAACAAAGTAATAGTCATTTATTAGTACAACCAAAACTGGGAAAAAACTTTACTTCGTTAGCGGACTGTAAACAAAGAGGTGTGACCTTCTACATTAAAGATAAAATCCCTGCGAAACAAATCTACACAGACGAAGATGGAAGAATTTTAATGGTGGAAATAATGGACAATGCTAGGAAAATACTGCTAATTGGAATTTATGCCCCTAATGAAAAACAAGATGACTTTTATAAAAAAATTCACAAGAAAATTTCTGATCTAGACTATGCTGACATTTGCATGATGGGAGACTTCAATGGTATTGTAGACCAGAAACTGGACTATAAGACCCACAAAACAACAAAACAAAATAGAAAAACACTCCCAAAGTCCTTCTTCAGGATGATGGATGAAATAAATCTAAAAGATGTGTGGAGAGAAAGGAACCCCATTAAAAAACAATATACCTCTTATTCAAATAGACACTCATCGTTCTCTAGAATTGATATGATTTGGGCTTCAACGGGCATATCCAGCAGCGCACTAGATGTGGAGATTGAACCAAACATCTGGGCAGACCACAATCCAATGGCAATAGGTTGGAGACAACAAAGAAGAAGATCGAGATGGACACTAGATAACAGGATATTGAAAGAGAAAGAATTTGTAAAGAAAATGGAAAAAGAATTGACTTTCTTCTTTAAAGAAAACAAAAAAGAAGATACGTCTTTACAGAATCTTTGGGATACAATGAAGGCCTTTTCTAGAGGTTTGATAATAGACTATATAAGAAAGAGAAACTTAAAGAAAAGACAAGTGTCTAAGGATCTAGAAAAAGATTACAGCACATTGGAAAAAGAACTACAGAAATCTCCACAAAAGAAAGAGATTAAAATAAAGATGGACACAATAAAACACAAACTTGACCTATTGGAAAAGGAGGACCTGGCCCAAAAAATCAGAGGCGTCAAACAGAACTATTTTGAAAATGCAAATAAACCAGGCAGATGGCTGGCTTATAAACTGAGAAAAGAAAGAGAGACCAAGAAAATACTACAACTAAGAGATGAACAAGGACAATTGCATCATGGAAATATGGAAAAAAGGAAAATTATTCAAGATTACTATGCCAAGCTGTATGAACAAGAGAACATAGAAGAGAAAGAAGTGAAACAATATTTACAAAACGCCAAACTCCCCCAAATACCAAATGATACTAGAACTATATTTGAAGATAAAATAACAATGATGGAATTAACTGAGGCCCTTAAAAGACAAAATAATGGGAAGGCCCCGGGACCGGATGGCCTTCCTGTGGAATTCTATAGAACATTAGAAAAATCCTTGGCCGTTCCATTACTAGAAGTCATGAATGAAGTAATGATTGAAAGTAAAATACCTAATTCATGGTTGGAGGCATATATTACATTAATACCCAAAGAGGAGGCAGACCATACGCAAATTAAGAACTATAGACCTATCTCCTTGTTGAACTCAGACTATAAACTATTTGCCTCAATACTGGCAGAGAGACTGAAAAAATACCTAAATGGGCTTATCCACCCGGACCAAAATGGTTTTTTACCAAAGAGGCAAATTAGAGATAACATAAGGACAATTCTAAATACCTTAGAATATTATCAGGTCCACTCTGAGAAGCAAATGGCTTTGATTTTCTTGGATGCGCAGAAAGCCTTTGATAACGTGAATTGGACATTTATGACTCAACAAATGGAACAAATGAATTTTGGTAAGAATTTTATTCAAGCCATACAAACGATATATCACAAGCAAACAGCCAAGATAATGATAAATGGAGAGCTGACGGATCCAATTGAAATTAAAAGAGGTACGAGACAAGGCTGTCCACTGTCACCACTGCTTTTTGTTTTAACATTAGAAGTACTAAATAGAAAGATTAGAGAAGAGGAAGAAATAAAGGGAATGATCATTAAAAAGGAAGAATACAAGTTGCAAGCATTTGCTGACGACTTAGTCTTCATCCTTGAGGAGCCATTTCAATCTGCACCTAAACTGATAGGAGAAATCGAGGCGTATGGAAAAGTTGCAGGTTTAAAAATAAACAAAGACAAAACAAAGATTTTAACAAAAAATATACCCCGAAAACAAAGAGAAGAATTGGCGGAAAATTTGGAAATGCAAATCACAAACAAAGTTAAATATTTGGGGATTCACCTAACAGCCAAGTGCAGCACTCTCAAAGAAGATAATTATATTAAATTGAAGCAACAAATTGTAACAGACTTGGCGAAATGGAAGAATCTTCAATTATCAATGATTGGTAGAATCGCAACAATCAAAATGAATATCTTACCTAGACTGTTATACCTGTTTCAGACTATTCCAATTAAGTTGGGGAAAGGATATTTTGAAGAATTAAATAAAATAGTGTTGAAATTTATATGGCAAGGGAAAAAAGCAAGAATAAAATGTAAATTGTTACAAGATTCCAAATCAAGGGGAGGGTGGGGTTTACCTGATTGGGAGTTATACTATCAGGCAGCTAGTCTGATGTGGATCAAGGAATGGATAATGCTAAGAAATGATAGGCTTTTGAATCTAGAAGGTCATGACTTGCTGTTGGGATGGCATGCATACTTATGGTATAAAGGAACTAAAAAACATGGTTACTTTAGAGACCATTCTATAAGAGAGGCTCTGTTATTAAACTGGCAGAAGGTTAAGAGGTCGCACTACTTGAAAATTCCAGTCTGGATATCAACTATTGAAGCCTTTTCATATCCAATAATATTTAAAAGGGAAGAAGCAGTTAGATATGCTGAATTATTGAATGCAGAGGGTGAACTTAAATCTATACAAGAATTGAAACAAGAAGGTATTGAACTCAATTGGTACTCATATGTGCAAATACATTCTAGATACAATGAAGATCGAAAAAATGAGGGTTTTTATGATAAACTGACTGAATTAGATAAAATTTTAACAGGTAACGACGAAAAATTAATTAAAAAATTTTATGATTATTTATTAGAGGTGAAATTATATGAAGAACAAGTGAAAGGAACTATGTTAGCCTGGGGAAAAAACTTTGGACATGGGATTGATTTAGAAAAATGGCAAAAATTGTGGACTCAAAATTATAAAATGACAATGTCAACTGCATATAAAGAAAATTTGTATAAGATGTTTTATAGGTGGCATTTATCCCCATCGAGAATAGCAAGAATGTCGAAGAATAAGTCTGAAAAATGCTGGAAATGTCAACATACACCCGGCACATATTACCACATGTGGTGGACTTGTCCTGAAGCTAAGAGATACTGGACTAAAATACACATGTGGTTGGAGAAAATGATACATAAACATATAGACTTGAAACCAGAACTTTTCTTATTGGGAATAATACCAGAAACATACAATAAAGACTTGAAATATTTGATCATAAATGTCTTAACAGCTGCTAGAATTGTATTTGCTAAATACTGGAAAAATGAGAAAGTACCAACAGAGGAGGAAATTGTTCGGAAGATAATGAACTGTGCAGAAATGAGTAAACTTACATTTGAAATTAGAGAATTAGAGGATGAGCAATTTTATAAAGTATGGGACTTGTTTTATCAATGGTTGGATAAAAAAACTTGGAAGTGAATCTTTTCTTTTTCTTTACCCTATCTTATATGTAATAATAATAGAAAGTTATACTTAATGTTTTGAAAAAATCTCTCTCTTTTTTCTTTCTTTTTTTTTCTTTTCTCTTTCTATACATATTAAGCCTTTATTATGAAATAGACCATTTACTTATACGAGATAAGAATAATAATGTATTTAATATATAAGAGTGAGATGATTTAAACTGTTAGGTATGATTATGGCTGGTGACTATTTTATAATATAAAATGGAATAATGATGATGTAATGAACAATGGATGTGAATATAGATTAAAATATTTAATGACTACATGGATTGACAAATAATAATGGGAAATTAAATTTGGAGTTGAGGATGATTGGAAACTTTAAGATTAATGGAAAATAGAAATGTCTTATATGAAGTAATGAGTTTCTTTTTTTCTTTGACTTAATCTCCACTTTTATCTTTGAGAGAATGGTGATACAATTTTATAAAGACCTATTGCTACCTAGTACATAATTGTAGAGGTAAAGAAATAAGGGTTGTCATAAAAGAAAGAATACTATGGTAACTTGAACATGCAATGCTCAATGAAATATTTAACTATATTTAATGGATAATTAGTGAACGCATCCTTAATTGTAAAAACCATCGCACAAAAACTTGTAACCAAACGACATGCTTGATGAAAATGTGTTTTTTTTTTACTTCCCTGCTCTTGTACCTTATGTGTTGTCTTGTCTTTTTAAAGAAAAATAAATAAATAAAAAAAAAAAAAAAAAAAAAACCCTGGGGCCCCCAGAACCACCTGGGTGGAGCCTAGCAAAGCCCACATTATCCTTTCCCAGCAGAGAAACTGCTGCGCATTAGAGTGGAGACCTTGGTTCTTTCCACACAGCCACCAGCGAATCAGCACCCCCCCCCCTCCTGGAGTGAAAAAAAGTTGGGAAGTAAAAACTAACCAGCCGAAAGGGGCCTGGAACACTTTCACCTCCCCTCCTCTGCAAAGTGATGGCTCTGAACCCATCAATCAAGCCAATCCAGGTTGGGCTTTCTTCCCGGGTCATGGATGGGCTCAATGCCAGTGGACGCCTGCCCCTTCCCAACTAATGGCACTACCCCAAATAGCTGCCCAGAGGCAGAGTCAGGGACTGGGACCACCACAGTGTCCAGCCCCCCCACCAGTGCCTCAGCAGGCTTTTGCCCAACCGATGGGTGTGGCCCAACAAAGAGGCTTACCACCCCAAGCAGCAGGCCGACAGGTTGCTCCGGTTCAACCACCAGCACCCTCTCCTCCTCCCACACCCCCAAGGTTCCGTGCAACCTATGATGGCAGCCGAGACAAACTAGCTTACTTTATGAATCGAGTATTGGCGTACGTTGACAAGTAGGCCCACAATACCTGACGGATCGAGAACTGATCCAAGAAATAGCAGAGGGGATGAATGAAGGAGAGGCAGCACAATGGATAGCGGAACTCCATGAAGAAGCAGCTCCTGAGTTAGATGACATAACGGGGTTCATCCAACTGATGCGGGCCCGATTTTACGATGTGGCCCAACAGGTAGATGCTGAAGACCAGATCCAGGAATTACGACAGGGGGGGGTCGGCCGGTCAAGGAATTAGTTTGGGAATTTCGGAGAATAGCTGGAAGACTACGATACTGGCCAGAAAGACTATTGGCCAGAAAGACATTCCAGGGGAATGGCTGCTGACCTCTGAGCTCCGTATGACTACGGAGCTCTCTGATGAAGGGGGGTGGTGCCCCGGCCCTCTTTCCATCTGGAGGGTCAAGGATTAAGAGCAGCAACCACCCTGGCTTTCCATAGAGCCTAATTTGGCCTTCCAGGGTGGTCAAATAGCCAGGATGATAAGAAGACTGCCCAGCTGGAGCCGAGATGGGAGTTGGAGGCGGAGTCATGGTCGGAGCTCCAGCTGGAGGGCGGCGATGGCGGCGAGGAGCGAGGCAGAGAGAGGCAGAGCGAAGGAGTGGCGGCGACGGCTTCCCAGCAGCCCAGGCGGCGAGACGGCGGTATCGGCAGTGCCAGCAGGGCCGAATTGGAGGGTGAGGACCGCCGGAAGACCGTTCAGGGGCGGAACGAGGCTTGAGACGTTGGAGGCCGAAGAAGGCCTGCGGGAGTGCCGTAGGCCGGCCGGAGCAGCGCTCGGGCCTGGACCAACAGCGGGGGGTCGTTGAAATAGGGGGGGAGCAGGCCACGACAAGTCCAGCCCTTAAAGATCTATGGAGTCTGGAGCCTGGAGCCTGGCAGAGGGAGGAGACCTGTGGCACCAGGGGCAGGAGACATAATGCCAGGAGGCAGAGGATTTATCAACCCCTGCCATCTGTCATCTGCCTGCCAAGACTGTGCCCAGGTGTCCCTCGTTGATCATCAACAACCTTTTACAACTACCTGCCCACTTGTCATTTTGACTATCTACAACTGCTCCCGAGTCAACTGTTGTGTGTGCCTGCGTGACTACCCCCACCATTTTTCACCAGCCCACTATCAAAATCCATCAAATATCCATTTAAACCGTCTGCCTACCTACACCACAGATTGCCTCCCGGCCTCCATCTTTCTACCATCTTCCTACCACATACTCTCCATCTAGTTACTGTCTTCTCATCATCCCCTTATTTATCATCTGATGTGGAACCTGGCTTGCTGACTCTTTTTAACATCCATAACACCCTGGCCCTGGTTACAGCGCTTCCAATATATATTCGAGGTCAGACTTGCTCCAGCTGCGGGAGTCCCCGCTCTCGCAGATATGGCCCTTTGCCCTTTCAAGGGCCCACCTTAATGACGGGTTTGTTAACACCAAGAGGTGGAGGAAGCGAAGACTTAGGGGGTTTTTAACTAGATGTTTTTTATCCATTTTAGGGGGTTCCAGGGCAGGTGGGAGGGATCAGGCCAGGAGGAGGACTTTAGCCAGGCAAACAGGTGAGGTCAAGGAGGGAGTGAGCGGAGTGGGGAGGGGGAGGGAAAATGACATTCCTACAGAGGGTTGTTTTATTCCAACGGTTGTGGGGAGGGGTGGGTGCGAGGACCGAACAAAATCTCGTAGTCGGTTGGGAGACCGTGGCCTTTGGACATGCCCGGTCGCTCGTACCAACCCCCACAGCCTAGGTGGCCAGGACCTACAGAGCCAGGGCCTGAGGCTGATGCTCTGCAATGCAAGGTCCCTTGTTAACAAGGCCCCCCTCATTAATGAGTTGATCTCAGAGGGGGAGCCGGACCTTGCAGGGATAACGGAGACCTGGTTGGGCCACGAGGGTGGTTTACCCCTCGTGGAGATGTGCCCGCCAGGTTACGGTGCATTTCATCAGCCGCGGGCCCTGGGTAAGGGTGGCGGGGTGGCGGTAATTATACGGGAGAGTCTGGAACCGAGGGACTTCACTGTGCCACAGATCTCCGGGTGTGAGTCCCTTGGTGTGAAATGGGGCCCAGGGAGGCAGTTGGGCTTGCTGATTGTATACTTGGCTCCTCGCTATGCATCAGCGGCCCTGCCTGAGCTCCTCGAGCTGATCGCGGAGACGGCAGTTTATACCCCCAAACTTGTGGTTATGGGGGATTTCAACCTGCCGTCGACGGGCGAAGCATCCGAGGTGGCTCGGGAGTCCATGGCTTCCATGACCCGCTCCCTCTTATCACAGAGGCCTCGGGAAGCCCCTTTACAGGGCAGAGCAGAGGAGTTTGGGGAATATCTGCAGGACAAAATCGCTCAGATCCGGAGTGGATGGGCCCCCTTCAGTGGACCAGAGGAGTCGTCAGCAGTGAGTCTTGAGGGACCATACTGGGAGGAGTTTGACTCTGTTGCCCCTGAGGATTTGGACAGGTTACTTGGGCGGCTGCGAGCCACTACATGTTTATTGGTACTGGCATCCTGGGAGGTGACACGAGGCTGGCTCCTGGGTCTAGTGAACGCTTCATTGGACGAGGGGTCCTTACCGGCTGCCTTGAAAGAGGCGGTGGTGAGGCCCTTACTCAAGAAGCCTTCCCTGGACCCGACGGAACT
Source organism: Natrix helvetica (assembly GCF_964273705.1). Lineage (NCBI taxonomy): Eukaryota > Metazoa > Chordata > Lepidosauria > Squamata > Natricidae > Natrix > Natrix helvetica. The sequence continues at coordinate 20,780 of NW_028113429.1, forward strand.
AGCTAATTATCGTCCTGTCTCCAACCTTCCCTTCTTAGCGAAGGTTGTAGAGAATGTGGTGGCACAGCAATTCCCACGGCACCTGGAGGAAACCGATTATCTAGACCCATGCCAGTCCGGTTTCCGACCCGGTCACAGCACGGAGACGGCCTTGGTCGCGTTGGTTGATGATCTCTGGAGGGCCAGAGATAGGGGTTGTTCCTCTATCCTGGTCCTATTAGATCTATCAGCGGCTTTTGATACCATCGACCATGGTATCCTACTGCGCCGGCTGGAGGGGATGGGAGTAAGGGGCACCGTTATACGGTGCTTCGGCTCCTACCTCTCCGACCGGACGCAATGTGTGTTGGCAGGGGAGCAGAGGTCAACCCTGAGGTCGCTCACTTGTGGGGTGCCGCAGGGGTCGGTCCTCTCACCCCTTCTGTTCAACACATATGTGAAGCCACTGGGTGAGATCATCCGTGGTTTTGGGGTTGGATACCATCTGTATGCTGATGACACTCAGCTGTACATTTCCACACCAAACCACCCCAACGAGGCTGTCGAAATGATGTCCCGGTGTTTGGAAGCCGTTCGGGTCTGGATGGGGGACAACAGACTCAGTCTCAACCCCTCCAAGACAGAGTGGCTGTGGTTACCGGCGCCTCGGTTCAACCAGTGGACTCCATCGCTGGTCATAGGGGGCGAGCAACTGCCCCCTGTGGAATGGGCGCGCAATTTGGGCATCCTCCTAGATGCCCGGCTGTCGATGGATGACCATGTGGCAGCCGTGGCAAGGGGGGCGTTCCACCAGGTTCGCCTGGTGCGCCAATTGCGCCCCCTATTGGACCGGGACGCCTTACGCACAGTCACTCATGTGCTGGTGACGTCTCGTCTGGACTACTGCAATGCTCTCTACATGGGGCTCCCCTTGAGATGCACCCAAAGATTACAGCTAGTTCAGAATGCGGCCGTGCGGGCTATCATGGGGAGTACTAGGTACTCCCACATAATAACTCTCCTGCGCGAGCTGCACTGGCTGCCTGTGGTTTTTCGGGTGCGTTTCAAGGTGTTGATTACCATCATCAAAGCGCTCCATGGCACAGGACCTAGTTACCTGTGGGATCGCATCCTACCGCATACATCCCTGAGACCAATTCACTCTCACAGGGAGGGACTCCTCTGGGTGCCGTCCACCAAGCAATGCCAACGGACAGCGCCTAGGAGTAGAGCCTTCTCTGTGATGGGCCCAACCCTCTGGAATGATCTCCCCCCCGATATCAGAACTACTACCGACCTCCGCTCCTTCCGACAGAAACTTAAGACTCACCTGTTCCAATTAGCTGGCCTGGCCCATTTATAGTCCCATTTATACCTCCTGGCAAATATTTTATCCTGGGATAGTTTTTAGGGGTGTTTTTTAATGTATTTTTAAAATTTTAAAATTTTAAATCTAACTTTAACTATTGTACAGTAAACTATTGCTACCTCCTCCAGCCACATCTATATTTATTTTATGTATATTTATTGTTTTTAATATGACTGTACACCGCCCCGAGTCCCTTCTGGGAGAGGGGCGGTCTAGAAATCAAATAAAAGTTAAAGTTAAAGCTCTGCTCTTAAATGCTAAAGCTGTTATACATAAAAAAACAGAGGAGCTCTGATCAACTACCAGAGCCATCATTTTGACAGTTTTGCTGTCCTGTAGTCTGTCCCCATGAAATGCAAGCATAGAATAAACTGAGCCTGGTTTGTTCTCAGTCTTTTCAGTGGCCAAAAACTACTAGCAAAAGTGACATTTGATCACAAGGCAATGAATGTTTCCACTTTTGCATTGGAGCATCCAAGAAGGGACAGGAAAGACAAAGAAAAAGACGGAAAGAGGAGAAGAGAGCAAGGAAGCAAAAAAAAAGGAAAGAGGGGAAGAAAGAATGAAGAGGGAAGGAAAAAGAAGGGAAGGAAGGAGATTATAATGAGAGAGGGTGAGGGTGTGAGGTAAATCCTGCCTTAGCACGATCACCAACAGCCCTGTTGCCTTTTACCATCTCCTTGACCCATCCTCCTGATCTCTTCTGGTGGTCTCCCATCCTATCATTGAGGATGCTTTGGTTACAAAGCTAGGTCTCGTAAGGAGAGGGAGTGGGCCTCCCTCTGACCCACATACTTTGACCTCCTGCACACACCATGGGCAACATAAGGAGAGTGAGCACAGCAGCAGTGGGAGCTGGTCATGCGTTGCGGTTTGAGAATTCGGTCTCTAAAAGGTTTGCCATCACTGCATTAGAGCATACACAGAGTGTAACCTAATTCAGCTTTTGTTAAATTGCTGGCCTAGCAAAGTAACGTCTTGTGAAAAGTAGAATGTGGATTCTGCCAAGTAGGCTTGCTTGTACCTTAAAATGTGTGTTCAGCATTCCCTAACAAAGCTATGAGTTATACTCCAAAAAATGGATTTCTTTTCCCTTCTACAGTCTATGGTTTTCAGAGCGCTGACAAAAATCATGAAATTTGTGTGATATCAAATTATGTTTCTATAGCATTGAAGTTCTGTGCAAGCTATAAGATGTTTGGAAAAGTTTTTGGCACATGCCTGTTTTTCTCTCTTTGCCTGCTCTGTTAAGGTGGGAGACAAAAAGGTCATCCAGTCTTTTGCTTTCTGCAGAAATAAAAACTGATAATCCATAGCTTCATCTTCAGAGTTTCACTGGACTTATCAGATTCTGAGCTGCATTCAAAAACTTTGCACAATGAAGAATGCTGTGTTATATTTGGGGTCAAATCAAGTCCAAACTATTAGATTTTAATAAATCCAATCTTGTTCTCATTAGAAAGCATTAGAATTATTTGTTAATTAGACATTGTTTAAAATATTAAAGATAGAATATTAGCAAGATTGTATTATAAAAGTGGAAAATAATAAATAAATTTAAAAACTATAAACAATGTAAATCAAATTACTGTATCTCACCACTAAAATTTATTTCAATTAGATTAACATGTGCAAATGCCAACTGAAGTATTCTATTCCAATAAACGGCCTACTATAATTTTGAGGATTGCTGCATATTTTAATGCTTCTAAGGCCCAGATTCTTTGTGGAGGAATCTTGTTAGCTTCTCTAGTTGTACAAGAAACACAGAGACCTCAGTTCCTCATACAATTTGTCAGTAATACAATCCAAAATTGGACTTTAATTGAAATTTTGTCTATTCTAACAGCCACAATTTTTGGAGTCTTTTCAGTTTCCTTTGCTATATTTCCAGTCTGAATTATACCATGGCAGGGTCCCTACAGAAGAGATCTTTTAAGGATCATTATATATGAATAGAAAAGCAACTAACTTAGCTGGTGCTCCTTTCCCTTCTTCCTACAAATGAAGTGCTAGTGCCCAATGTTGAAGTCTATCAAGATCCTTCTGTATCTTAAGGTTATCTTGTTGAGGAGGAGGAGGAGCTTCTGGGAATGGCGGCTGACTTCTGAGCTCCGAAAATGTTACGGAGCTCTTTGACGAAGGAGGGGTTGCTGCCGGCCCTTTTTCCACCCGTGGGCCGGGATTTAGACTCAACGACCACCCTGGCTTTCTTTAGGACCTAAATTGGTCCGTCAGGGTGGTCGAATAGCCAGAGGAAGAACAAGGAAGGCGCCGGCTGGTATGGGGATCGCGGTTGGAGTCGGAGGCCGGTAATGGCGGCAGCGGCGGTAACGGCGGTGGCAGTTGCGGCGGCAGAGGAAGAACGAGATGCCGCTACGAAGCGAGACACTAAGCGAGACACCGTCACTAAAAGCCCCTCTGCGGCAGCAGAGGTGGGTCGGGACGCCGAGCAGCCTGGTGAGAACCGTCGGAGGGCAGAGCAGGGACGGAGGGAGACGAGACGAGATGCACAGAGGCCCCAGGAGGGGAAAATGGTGCCCTCTGCCGCAGCTTCTTAGCTCGGGCAGAGTGGAACGCAGAGCCATTGTCACCTTGCACGCACGGCCTTGCCCGTTGCTCTTCCGGGTTTCTGGTGCGCATGTGTGTGCAACAATCAGCTGGCCTCTGTGTGTACAGTAGTGCCAGGAACTGGAAGAGCTGGTATTCCGGTTTCTGCAAGCGCATTCGCACCAACCAGCTGATTGTCATGTGGGTGCATGCCAAAAACCAGAAGAGGAGCTGCCTGGTACACATGTACGCACTGGCATGTACACTGGGCAATTCCTCTTCCAGATTGAGCCCCTGACAAGAGCACTTGGTGCTGAAAAGGTTCGCCATCAATGCTCTATTCCAAGGGTGGTTTTACCAAGGCTTTATAAAGTTGTACCAATACTTCACATCATTTGGATTCTATCCTTCTGTTGATGCAGCCTTGGATTGCAGTGGCTTTTTTTGGCTGCTGCCACACATTTTTGGCTCACATTTGAGAGATTGTCCTCTAAGATTCCAAGATCCCTCTCACAGTTCCTGCTATTGAGCCAGGTTTCACCTAATCTGTACCTGTACATTTGGTTTTCCTAGCCTAAGTGTAAGACTTTACTTTTCTCTACACTGAGTTTCCTTTTGTTAGATAGGCCCAGGCTTCAAGTCTATCTAGATCCATCTGGATCTTGAGCCTATCTTCTGGGCTGTTGGGTATTCCGGTCAGTTTGGTGTCATCTGTAAATGTGATGAGTTCCCCATCTATCCCTCATCCAAACCATTGATGAAGATGTTGAAGAGTACTGGGCCTAAAATGGAACCTTGGGGTCCCCCGTGCTTGTTTCCCTCAATGTAGATGTAGTTCCATTGAGGACCACAGGCTGAGTCCATCTGGGGGTGATGCTGTCTATCCCACATACTTTTAGCTTTCGAAGAAGTAGATGGTGGTTTACTTTGTCAAAGCCTTTCTAAAATCCAAGTACTGTATACTATGTGCACTGCATTTCGCTAGTTCACCAATTTATTAATTTTTGTCAAGAAATGAAATAACATTTATTTATGATCTGTGTTTGGATCCTTCATTCGTTGAAGTAAGTTGTCAATATCTAGACTGAACAACAAGGGTTCAAATATGCATCCTTTCCTTCCTCCTTGGTAAGTATCAATCCTTCTTCTCATTGCTCCATTGAACCCCAACCTCCCTCTCAAACAAGGACCTGGAGAAAGAGCCTGGATGAGGGCCAACAGGCGGACTTCCATTTTGAGGGCAATCAATTTCCTATATAATATTTCTCTGTTAATTATGACAAATGCACTAACATCTAGAAAGCCAGCAAACCATTGCTGATATAGATGAAATACTTCAAGACAGATTTGTTACCAATATTAGATTATTGAAATGCAATATTTCTTATAAAATCTATATAGCTATTCACTACCTAAAACCTTCTGTTTCTTCTGCAAGGAATGCATTTTTCTCAAGTTTAACTAAGAGGATCATGGCATAAATTTTAGCCACAATATCTGCTAGTCTATTTGGTCTATAATTTCTAGAGTACTTTTTATTCCACTTTTTAGATAGATAAAATGCTGCTACTGCCAACTTCAATCTGACTGGATAGGGTAGACATTTGTTATACGTGAAAATGAAGATGCCAATAGAGGCTCCAAACCACCTGGGATATTTTTTGATCAGTTAAATAGTTGGTAGAATGTCTTATCCAGGGAATGTATTGCTTGCATTTCAGGTCTTTTATAATTAATCTCAACATGAACATAATGGGGTAAAATATTGATATTTTTGCTAATATGGAGAAAAGCAGCTCTTGAATTCCATGGAGAAGACACGATTGTATCTATTGCTCACCCAACACCACCCACCACTCACTTTACCAAATGGAGAAAAACACACACAAACCTGTGGGACTTTGTAGGTGCCTCCTAAGGTTGACATCTGGATGGAGATCTCCCTCAGAGCTCCATCAATAAGTGCCAGAAGGTTCTCCTTCCTTCCACAGCCGTAGTTGGGGACATTGGCTTCTCCAACAGAGAGAATATTCAACAAGGCATCTGAAGTGCGGAAAGTGCTCAAATGATTGTCGTGGATGTTGTAGCCCAGTGTGAGATTGTGCAGGAGCTGGGAATTCTTGTTGACCATTTGAATGTTGAAAATGAACCGTAAGCCGAGTGAAAAACCATAACAATGCCTATTGTAAAAAAGGTGTTATTATCATCAACAGCAACAACAAATACTTTTTAAAAAATATATTATTCTCCAGAAACCTACTGAGCCTTAAGCCAACATTGATCCATAATAATAATAATAATAATAATAATAATAATAATAATAATAATAATAATAATAATAATAATAATAATAATAATAATAATAATAATAATAATAATAATAATAATAAATATTTATTTCTTAGCCGCACCCTCTCCCGAAGGACTCGGGATCAAAAGCAATGATCAGTTAAACAAATATGTAAATGGGCT
>NW_028113428.1:0-26860 GCF_964273705.1 Natrix helvetica
TAATCTATTAAATGGAATAATAAATGTATTAGAATGATAAATGTACAGAAGAAGAACAATTATGTGAATGTATACTTAAAATGGTATGTAAGAGAATGAAAAAGTAAAAAAATTCTTTGGGAAAAAAAATCTCCCCACTCTCCCCCACCCCCCAAAGGCAGGCCTCCTTCTCCTCTTCCTCCTCCTGACCTTCTTCCGGTCCTCTTCATTCTCGATGGGATCCACAGCGCAGCATGGTTTGGCGAACAGCATGAAATCGAAGCGGGCGTATTTGCAGAAGCCGCAGGCGTTGCAGAGAAAGGGGTCCTTCTCGTCATAGTTGATCGACCTGGGAGTCAACACAGAGGGGGTCCTGCCATTGAAATCTCATCATCGCTCCCCTCTCCCACTCCCCAAAGAGATTCCCTCTAACCCAAATCTCCTTCTAGGACCGAGGGGGGGGGGGATTCCAGCTAAAGAGCCAGGAGAACCCCAAGCTGAGGGGGGGGGGTGTATGTTTCACTCAAAGCCGCCCCTTCCTCCATCCTGGCGCTCCCCGGGTGGGGTGGGGGATCTAAGCTCACTCACCGGCACTTGTGGCACTGGTAGACGTTCTCCCCGCAGTTTCCGCAGACGCCCACCTCTGTCTGGCCGGGGGTCAGCTGGACCTTCTTGGCTTTGTGCCAGCGGGCTGGCCTAAAGATGGCAGGAAGGGGAGGGGGTGGGGGGTGGGGAGGCCAACGTTGAGAACCAGGCACAGAAGTCCATTTCTGCTGTTTCTGCTGCACTGCATGCTTAGGGAAAACTAAGCATTCCTGTTACCCCTCACGCTGAAAATAATCCCTTAAAATGAGATGAGTCGAGAGAGATGGAGAATGAAGACATTCCCACCCACCCCCCAGCCCCAGCAGCAGTGAATGAATAGAGCCATCAAGGCTCCATGGGGAGGAGACTGAAAATGAAGTCGAGTTCTTCTCGTGGGCAAAGGAGCTTTGCCAAAGCCAGAAGAGAAACATCCTAGAGAAACCCTGCAGCTTGTGGCTGAGGAGCATGTCTGTCTGTCTATCGTCTATGTCTATCAGTCTCCCTCTCTCTCCATCCATCTATCATCTATATCTTATCATCTATTTCTATCTATATTTCTACCTATTGTTTATCTATTTCTATCTCTACCTCTCTATCATCTATCTCTATCTCATCATTTTTTATCTATAACTATCTATCATTATCTAGCTATATTTCTATCTATTATGTTTATTTATTTCTATTATCTTATGTTATCTTATCATCTGTCATCTATTTCTATCTCATCATCTATTTCTATCTATCCATCATCTATCTATATTTCTATCAATTATGTTTTTCTATTTCTATTTATCTATCTATCATCTATCTATCTATCTATCTATCTATCTATCTATCTATCTATCTATCTATCTATCATCTATCTATATTTCTATCACATCTAATTCTATCGACAACTATCCATCATCTATTATGTTTATTTATTTCTATTTCTATTCTTATCATCTATCTACTTACCTACCCATCATCTATCTATATTTCTATCTCATCTATTATTTATCTATCATGTTTATTTCTATTATCTTATCTGTCTATCTATCTTTCTATATCATCATCTATTTCTATCTACCTACAACTACATCATCTATTATCTATTGTTTATTTATTTCTATTTCTATTATCTTATCATCTTTATCTATCTATCATCTATCTATCTATCTATCTATCTATCTATCTATCTATCTATCTATCATCTATCTATCTATCTATCTATCTATCTATCTATCTATCTACCTACCTACCTACCTACCTACCTACCTACCATCTATCTATATTTCTATCTCATCTATTATTTATCTATATGTTTATTTCTATTATCTTATCTATCTTTCTATATCATATATATATATATATATATATATATATATATATATATATATATATATATATATATATATATATATATATATATATATATATATATATATATATACACAACTACATCATCTATTATCTATTATTTTTATTTATTTCTATTTCTATTATCTTATCATCTATCTATCTACCAATCAATCATCTATCTATATTTCTATCTCATCTATTATTTATCTATCATGTTTATTTCTATTATCTTATTTGTCTATCTATCTTTCTATATCATCATCTATATCTATCTACAACTACATCTATTATCTATTATGTTTATTTATTTCTATTTCTATTATCTTATCATCTATCTATCTATCTATCTATCTATCTATCTATCTATCTATCTATCTATCTCTCTCTCTCTCTCTCTCTCTACCCATCTAACTACCAATCAATCAATCAATCAATCAATCAATCATCTCTCTATATTTTTATCTCATCTATTATTTATCTACTATGTTTTTTTCTATCAACTTATCTATCTATCATATCTATCTTTCTATATCATCATCTATTTCTATCTATCTATAACTATCCAGCATCTATTATCTATATTTCTATCTATTATGTTTATCTCTCTCTATCTCTCTAACCATCCATATCTATTAATCTATCTATTATCCATCTATAATCTGTATCCGTATCCATCTCTCTCTCTCTTTTAAAAAAACCCCATTTCCCTCATGGTGGTGTACAGACAAAACGTTCCAAACAAGAACTGGGGGAAAAAAAAACGTTTAAAGATTAAGGAGAGCTAAAACTGCACTCCGGTCAAGAGATTCGTAGCCGCTTCTTGCGATTCCGCCTATCATCCTTACTTGTTCTTCAGCTCCACGATGGCCTGCACGGTCCGGTTGTTGTAGTAGAGGTTGATGGTCCGGACCATCTTGGTGCGCTTCAGGTCTCCGATCTTGACCGTCACTTTGCTGATGGTGTGGCTGCCGATGAGCTTGACCACTTGCTGGGTGGTGGTGTAACGGGTGTCCACCTTGATGGAGGACAGCTTGATGTACTGGGAGAAAAGAGAGAGAGAGAGAGAGATGGGCTGGAAGAAGCCGAAGGCTGGCAGGGATGGAAAGCCCGGGGTGGGTGGTGGTGGGTGGACGACACTTACGCAGAAAGGCACTTCAGGGTTGTTGCAAACGAGACAGGGGTCACTCTCTAAATAGTAGCCGTCAAACTCCACCAGGCCGGAGAGGGTGCTGGAATGAGGGGAAGAGGAAGGCAGTTGATTTGTGGCTCACCAGCGGCTAGTGGAGCTGGTAGTAGATTCGGACAACGAGGAGGTTGGGGAGGAACCTGGGTCAGTCCTGGAGTCTGGGGAAGGCTCGGATGAGGGCTCTGTGTTGGAGGCAGAGATAGGGCCAGAGCCGTATGCCAGTTATCAGCTGCCTTCAAAGTCAGACATCAGTGAGGCAGAAGAACAGCGGGAGCCTGTTCCCAGTGTGAGTTGCCAAATGAAGGGAACAGCTAAGGAACAAGGGTCGACTTGGGAGTAAGGCCATAGGTGGATGGTGAATGGCCCCTCCCAGAGGAAACAAAAGAGGAGCGAAAGGGGAGTGGAGTTTGCAGGAGACTATTAGTTCATTCCTGCATTCTTGACAAGTATTGCGGCGTCTGTAGTGGTGGGTTGCAGGCGGTACGCCCCGGTACGGGCATACCGGAGCCTGCCCGGAACACCGGGTTCCGGTAGGGTGTTCTGGAGGGCCCACCTGAGCTCCTTGCCTGTCCTTTAAAGCCTTTGGCGCTTCCGCGCATGGCGGGTACAGCACCTGCGCGACGCTCCGCCAAGCATCTGGAGCGTCACGGAGGCCTGCGGAAGCGTCGCTGGCAGGTACGTCCATGTGGGTGACGCCGGGCCCGTTCCAACCATACCAGTTGGAACGGGATCCGGAACCTACCACTGGGCCTCTGAAAGATATCGGCCTGACAAAGGACGGTAATTGTGAGCTATCTTGAAAGACGCTGGGAGAGGAAAGACTTTGCTGGAGAGGAATTCACTGTCAATTAAATAAAAGGGGGTTTATCGGGACGAGGACTCGGCTTCGTGCTGCTGGGGAAGCCTCGGTCAGAACAATTGATTTCTTCTGCTCAGGCCAAAGTCCCAGTTGGCTGCAGCTTTTACCTTCTATGGGGCAGGCCTAATTCTCAAGCAGGACCAGCGCAAAAAAACCTGAATTTCATTCCCTCGCCATTTAACTGCATGAAATATAGTTGGCACCCCACGAGGTCTCCTTTCGCTCACACACTAAAAAAAGGCTGCTTGGAATCAATTTGGAACCATTTCTGGGAAGCTGCAAACTGAGTGGTACAGTGCCTAGAGGTGGAGCTCCCGTCTCACAATCAGGAGGCTGTGAGTTCGATCCTAGGTAGAGGCAAATCTCTCATCTATCATCTATCTATCTATCTATCTATCTATCTATCTATCTATCTATCTATCTATCTATCTATCTATCTATCTATCATCTATCATCTATCTATCTATCTATCTATCATCTATCTATCTATCTATCTATCTATCTATCTATCTATCTATCTATCATCTATCTATCATCTATCTATCTATCATAATTCTATCTACAGTATCTATCTATCTATCTATCTATCTATCTATCTATCTATCTATCTATCTATCATCTATCTACAGTATCTATCTATCTATCTATCTATCATCTATCTATCTATCTATCATCTATCATCTATCTATCTATCTATCTATCTATCTATCTATCTATCTATCTATCTATCTATCTATCTATCTATCTATCTATCTATCTATCTATCATCTTCTGTCTATCTGTATCTGTCTTCTTCCTTCCTTCTACTTTCTACTTTTTCATCTTTTTTTCTTTTCTTGTATCTTTCTTCTATCTTCCTTCTTTTTCTTTCATCTATCTATATCTATCATCTATCTATCTATCTATCTATCTATCTATCTATCTATCTATCTATCATCTATCTATCTATCTATCATCTATCTATCTATCTATCTATCTATCTATCTATCTATCTATCTATCTATCTATCATCTATCTATCTATCATAATTCTATCTACAGTATCTATCTATCTATCTATCTACAGTATCTATCTATCTATCTATCTATCATCTATCTATCTATCTATCATCTATCATCTATCTATCTATCTATCTATCTATCTATCTATCTATCTATCTATCTATCTATCTATCTATCATCTTCTGTCTATCTGTATCTGTCTTCTTCCTTCCTTCTACTTTCTACTTTTTCATCTTTTTTTCTTTTCTTGTATCTTTCTTCTATCTTCCTTCTTTTTCTTTCATCTATCTATATCTATCATCTATCTATCTATCTATCTATCTATCTATCTATCTATCTATCTATCTATCTATCTATCTATCTATCTACTATCTATCTATCATCTATCTATCTATCTATCTATCATCTATCTATCTATCTATCTATCTATCTATCTATCATCTATCTATCTATCTATCTATCTACTATCTATCTATCTATCTATCTATCTATCTATCTATCTATCTATCTATCTATCTATCTATCATCTACCTATCCTATCCTATCTGTCTTCTTCCTTCTTCCTTCTTTCTTTTTCATCTTTTTTTCTTTTCTTCTTCTATCTTTCTACTATCTTCCTTCTTTTTCTTTCATCTATCCATCTATATCTATCATCTATCTATCATCTATCCATCTATCTATCTATCTATCTATCTATCTATCTATCATCTATCTATCTATCTATCTATCATCTATCTATCTATCATCTATCTATCTATCTATCTATCATCTATCTATCTATCTATCTATCTATCTATCTATCTATCTATCTATCTATCATCTAATCTATCCTATCTGTCTTCTTCCTTCTTCCTTCTTCCTTCTTTCTTTTTCATCTTCTTTCTTTTCTTCTTGTCTTCTATCTCCTTCTTTTTCTTTCATCTCTCTCTCTCTCTCTATCATCTGTCTATCTGTATCTATCTGTCTTCTTTCTTCCTTCAACTTTCTACTTTCTTTTTCATCTTTTTTCTTTTCTTCTTCTATCTTTCTTCTGTCTTCCTTCTTTTTCTTTCATCTATCTATCTATATCTATCATCTATCTATCTATTATCTATCTATGTATCATCTATCTATCATCTATCTATCATCTATCATCTATCTATCTATCTATCTATCTATCATCTATCTATCTATCTATCTATCTATCTATCTATCTATCTATCTATCTAATCTATCCTCTGTGGTCTTCCTTCTTCCTTCTTTCTTTTTCATCTTCTTTCTTTTCTTCTTCTGTCTTCTATCTCCTTCTTTTTCTTTCATCTCTCTCTCTCTCTCTCTGAGCACAATGAGAATATATCTGCTGAACAAAACTCCGCACTGGCAACAGGAAGGGCATCTGGCCAGGAAAAAAGTCCGCTCCGTTCAGGCTCCACCCCGCGAGGGATTATGGGGTCTTTAAAGAGGAGGATGAATTTCCAGGCACTGCAGAGTAAATTTGGGTAGCCAGGCAAGTGCCCCCCCTCTCACCTCCAGACAAGAAGCACCCATCCACCCCCACCGCCTCGCCTGTCCCTTCCCGGCTCCCCTCCGCTCTGAACGCGCCAAGCAACCCTCACTTGTAGATGTTGGAGTTGGGGTGATTGGTGAGGATGTGGTTCTGCATCCGGAGGATCTCCACAGCCTTCTGGGAGTATTCCTTGAACTGTAACAGAGACAAAATCAGAAGGACCCCACCTGTGAAACCAGGAGTTTCCCATAAAGCAAACTCAGGTGAGCTACAGGAAAGGGTCCCTGAGTGGCCTGAGGTGGCTTCCTGCATCCTTGGAGAAGTCGGGTTCCAGTAAGAAGGGGGAATGAAGCATTTTCTTCTCAGGTTTTAGCACCCGGGAAAGGTGAGTCACCCTCCCCTACAAACAGGGCAAGCAAGATGGACATCTGAGCTCTGACCTCACCAGCTGAAGCTCTTTTGACCTAGCCTTAGGGTGGCTGTGAAACGCCCCCCTCCTCTTAGGATGGCTCTTGGGATGGCAAACCTCCCGAGTTGTTTTAAACACTTTAAAACGCGCACAGGAGCACCCAGCCCCGCCTGCAGAAAGTCCGGGGGGGTGGGGGCGGGAGAGAGGGAATAAGCAGGGGGAGAAGCAGTGGTGAAATCTACATGTTTTTACTACTGGTTCTGTGGGCGTGGCTTGGTGGGGTCACGTGACTATGTAGTCATGTAAGTGAGGGATCAAAAGGCAGAAACTCACTGTAACCATGTCCTGCTGGAGCAGGGTTGGACTAGATGACCTCCAGGTCTCTTCCAGCCCTGGATTATCCTCTGAAGCTGCATCTATTGCCGGGTTTGTAATCCTTCTTTCTCTCCTGTTTCCCTCCCTCCCTTTCTTTTTCTTTCTTTCTTTCTTCTTTCTCCTTCCTTCCTTCCTTCCTTCCTCCTCTTTCTTTCTTCCTTCTTTCTTTCTTCCTCCCTCCCTCTTTCTTTTCTTCCTCCCTTTCTTTCTTTATTTCTTCCTCCCTCTTTCTTTCTTTCTTTCTTTCTTCCTTCTTCCTTCCTTCCTTCCTTTCTCTTTCTTTCTCTTTCTTTTTCTTCCCTCCTTCTTTCCTTCCTCCCTCCTCCCCTCCTTCCTTCCCTCCTTCCTTCTTTCTTTCTCTCTGTCTTTCTCTCTCTTTCTCAGTACCCCCTACCCTCCCATTTCTGGCCCAGCAGGTTTCAGGGAAGCCTCCTGGGAGCCAAAACGGACCCACCCACCTGCGTTTCCAGAGAACCAGTAGCATTTCACCCCTGGGGAGAAGACACCTTTCCAAGCTCTTACCTTTTTCTCCGTCTGCTGGGTTTTTAGAGAGAAGTAGCCCAGGAGATCCACAAACTGGGCTGCCTTTCGCCCGTAGGCCGGCAGCTCTGGCCAGATCGACCACATCAGGTCCAGTAGCAGCTCTTGCTGGGACTTGTTGGAGTTCCTAAAGGGAAATGCCTACACTCAGTAGCTGCTCTTTGGATTCATGACTAGACTTCATTTAAACGACTAGACTTTATTGCCAAAGGAGGCCAAGCTTGGGCACTTTTAAGACTTGTGGACTTCAATTCTGCTGGCTGGGGAATTCTGGGAGTGGAAGTCCACAAGTCTTAAAGCGGCCAAGCTGGCTGGGGAATTCTGGGAGTTATTTTAAAAAGTGTTTTTGTTTTCTTTCTCATATATACATTCACCAATATACATTCTCATAAGTACTATTGACATTTATATGTTATCCTTTAACATTTATCAAAACTCATTTCAAAAATTAAAAATATAATCGGCGTCGCTTTCCTGTCACCCCCGTACATCCATCTTATTTTACAAGAACCCTTCTACTTCTTCCATCCTCCCAACCTCCCTTCTCTACCTTCTTCTTTCCTCCTCTCCTTTCTCTTTTCTTCTTCCCCTCCCTCTCCCCCGCTCCTCCTCTATTTTACTCTCTCCTCCCACTACCCCCCCCCTTACTTCCTCTCCTTTTCCCTTTCTTCTTTCCCTCTCCTCCCTCCTTCCGTTGTTGTGTTTACTTATTTTCTTCTTCACTCTGGTGGATTTCCGGGTGGAATTCAAGCAAACTCAAGGTTCCATGTTTATCGTATTTTTCGGAGTATAAGACGCACCGGAGTATAAGACGCACCAAGATTTTGAAGAGGCAAATTTAAAAAAAAATGTTTTTGCACTCTGCAGGCCTCCCAAAAATGACCCGTTTTTGCAAAAATTGACCTTTTTTCCGTCAAAAAAAAGGGCAGGCATAGCCTTTAGGAGGCTTGTAGATTGCTCCTGGAGGGTGGGGTGGGGAACTGGCGGGGGGGCATTTTTGCTTCCAGGAGCATTCTAGAAGCGTCCTAAAGGCTATCCACGGCCATTTTTGCAAAGGGGGCAGGGTTTCAGCAGGCCAAAAATGCTGTATATAAGACGCACCCAGATTTTCACCCTCCTTTTTGAAGGGAAAAAGTGCATCTTGTAACTCTGAAAAATACGGTACATAAAAATAAATTCCCTCTTCCACATTTTACTTTCATTATGATAGTTCCACAGATGTCATCTTTTAACTGCACAGTTGTATAGTAATACGTTTCTGTTTTTTCCCTTCCCCTCCCCTTAGTTCAGGGGTGTCCAAACTTGGGAACTTTAAGACTTGTGGACTTCAATTCTCAGAATTCCCCAGCCAGCCATGCTGGCTGGGGAATTCTGGGAGTTGAAGTCCACAAGTCTTAAAGTTCCCAAGTTTGGACACCCCTGTCTTATACCAATCATAAAACCTGTTCCAAACTTCATAATATTCCGATTCCCCTTTATTTTTTAGCTCGAGGGTGAGCCTATCTGCTTCTGCGGAGGCCAAAATTCTCCTATTTACGTCTAACTTTGATGGTGTGTTTTCTTTTTTCCCCAATACTGCGCATACGTTATATGCGCCGCAGTTAATACATGTATAATTAGATAGAGTAAATATTTCTTATACCCCTCCGGTATTATCTCTAGGAGAAAAAAATCCAGTTTGGATAAAATCTGATCTCTCAGCATTTCTTCCGACCATGATTGCATCATTTCCCAGTATCTTTTGGCCTCATTGCATGCCCACCACGTACGATAAAAAGTGCCTGGTGTTGTTGTTGTTTTTTTGCACTTCCAACAATTGGGGGCCACTATTTGGGCACGTTATTGAGGCCGGGCGCATGCGTGGAAGGGCCTTGCGAGCAAACTGCATGCACAGAGGGGCATACGGGCCCGCGAACTGGTGATAACAAAATGAAAATCTGTCCCACTGCTGGACAGATCCACTCACTTGGTGCCAGGAATTCCTGGCTGGGGAATTCTGGGAGTTGAAGTCCACAAGTCTTAAAGTTCCCAAGTTTGGACACCCCTGCCTTAGTTAAATTGTGTGTCATCTGGGTTGCTTGATCTGTAATCCTTTATTCATATTCCTTTTCTAACCAATCATAAAATCGCCCCCATGTCCTGAAGTACACCAATTCCTCTTTGTCCTTTAGGGAATTCTGGGAGTTGAAGTCCCAAAATCTCAAAATGGCCAAGCTTGGACACTCCTGTTTTATCGGATTCTACCTCTTTGTCCTTGGATCTCCATGTTCTACAGGTGTTTTTTTTTTTTTTAAAGCAACGGGTCTTAAAATAAAGATACAAACATCCCGTTCTGGATGCTTTTTCCTCTTCTCAGCCCTGGGGGAGGAATGAACGCTCCTGGGACCTGGATGGGCGGAGCTCGGCTTGCCCAGGGATGGGCTACTCACCGGTAGATGTGCAGAGTCAGACAGTGGGCCTGCCAACGCACCGACGACGAGTTGGACTCCAGCAGGAAGCAGCGCAGGAACTGAATCAGAGTCTCCTTGTCGGCAAATTTGTTCAGCTGGTTCACCAGAGCGGTGCAGAGCTGGTCTTCCTGGCTGCCCGAGGAGCCGTCTCCTGGGAGAGAATTCAGAGGGCTCAGCGATGGCACTGCCAACCGTCAGAGGACCGCGGGTAATGTGGCGCCCGCCAGCCCAAAGGCCACCCGGCCTCCTCACCCTCTCGCTCCTTCTCCTTGTCTTCCTTCTTGCTCTTCTTGGTGGAGGATTTGCTTTGCCCGGACGGCTGGCCTGAGCTTGACCCTCCGGGGGCTGAAGTGCCCGAAGACCCCGCCGAAGCCGACCCAGAGACGACCTTGCTGCCACAGAGGGCGCAGGAGAGCAGCTGCAGGAGGACGGGCGAGACGCCCTCGTCGACCAGGAAGCTGACTTGCAGGAGGAAATAGAGGACGGCTGGAAGAAGAAGAGGAGGAGGAGGAAGAGAAGAGGAAGGTTGGTTTTTCTTCCACACTCATGAACAAGCACCCCTTAAATCCGATTTCTGCAAGACGTTATGGCCAAGCAGAGGCAGGCGGGGACAAGCCCACTGCAAAAGTGCTGAGTGGGGGGCAGCTTAGGTTCTACAAGCAGAAGTTCTGGTGCAACTGGCCAGGAACTAGGAATCTTTGTCCCTTCCTGGCTGCTTCCCATCAGCCCCCCCACCTCCCCCGACCCAACAGCCAAAAGAAGAGTACGGGGCCCCCGTTGGATCCTCTGGAGCGGGGCCACCGTTCTTTTTAAACCCCCAAGGGACTTACAATCGTCTTTGATGCAGAATTTTTGCCAGTTGACCGTGCGCTGGGTGGCAATTTCGGCACAGGCCTTCAGGTGCTCCATCTGGAAGGGGCACAAGAGAGGAGGAGGAGGAGGAGGGATGGAGGAGGAGAAGTGGTGGGGGGGATGGAGGAGAAGGGCGAGGAGGAGAAGGAGGAGTGATGGAGGAGGAGGGGCGTGCAGTACAAGGGATGGAGGAGGAGGAGGAGGGATGGAGGAGAAGGAGGAGGGGAGAAGGAGGAGGGATGGAGGAGGAGGGGATGCAGGAGGAGGGACGGAGGAGGGAAGGAAGAGGAGGATGGAAGGAGGAGGAGGATAAAAGTTTTTGGGGGAACATCTGTAAAGGCCAGATGTTTGTTTGAACAAATGGCACCCAGAGAACTTTAATACCGATATGAAAACTGGGCTTCCCTGTGTTATTTTATGCCAAGTCCAGATGTTGCTGACTTACGACGCCTGCCATAAGTGGGCTCAGAACTCTGGGGAGCCACGGTTCTCTCAACCGGGAGGTTTGAGCTCATGGCTGCATCTTTACCGAAGCTCTCGCTTCTCTTCAGCCCAGAAACTCCCCAAGCTCCTTTGGAAGAGTTCACAATCTCTCTCTCTCCTCTTCCCATCAAACTCAAGACCTGGACCATCCTGGGAAAGGCTGGGCCCCGCCTTCCACATCCATGGGGCAGATGGCAGGAGAAACGGGAGAGAATCTCCAAGCAAGGGAGAGATTGGGGGCTCAAAGGCCTATAACCATGATGGCGAACCTATGGCACACATGCCACAGAGCCCCTCTCTGCGGGAAGACAAACTGTCGCCCACCTCAACATGCGTGCGCGCCTCCCGCCAGCTAGCTGGTTTTCATGTCTCTGTCGTGCATGCGCTGGGGGGGGCGCATGTAGGAGACAAGTGTGCGGGATCGAGGGGCCGAGGGGAGCACGGTGTGTATGTGTGCAGGCCCAGGAGGCTGCAGAGAGGCCTACTGGGCCCAAAACAGGATGTGGGGCGGTCACGTGTGCATGCACGGGGGAGGGGGAGCACAGGGGAGGGTCGTGCACGCATATGAAGGGGGGCAGGGGCGGGACACGTGGGGGAGGTTACGTACGCATTGCATTATGGGTGTGGGCGCGCACAAAAAGGTTAGCCTATAACAAACCGAGGGGTTTATCCACACAAAGAGGATGGACCGAAGGTTGCAGAATTCCTTCTCAAGGTGCTTCGGCCAAACTCCGAAGGCGCGCGCACGTACACACACACACACACACACACACACACACACACCACACGCAAACTGTTTCCCCGCTTACCAAACTGATGAGGGTGTCGTACTGCAGGGCGGAGCCGGAGCTGGCGGTGACCACGCTGGCCCTGAGGAAAATGCCTTGCTCCTCCAGCAGCTTCTTGATCCCCCGGACGTGGGAATCGAGGGTGTGCAGGTCCCGCAGCTGGCGGTACTTCTCCTTGGAGCCGCAGATGAAGAGGAGCAGCTTGCGCACCTGACGCCGCACGTAGGGGGTCTGTTGGATCATCAGGTACTGGAAGGAAGGAGAGAGGGCATCAGAGCTTTCCGAAAGCTGGCTTTCTGGGGAAAGGTTCTGCCTTCACGGCAGAATGAGACAACTCACCATGGCCAACTCTACTATGGCCAACTCGCCGTGATCAACTCTACTATGGCCAACTCACCATGTCAAGGCACCATCGGCAACTCTCCACAGCCAATTTTACCATGGCCAACTCTACCATGGCCAACTCGCCATGGGAGAACTCACCAAGGCAACGCACCATGGCCAATTTGCCATAGGCAACTCTACTATGGCCAGCTCTACCATGGCCAACTCTACTATAGCCAACTTGCCATGGCCAATTCTACCACGACTAACTCTACCGTGGCCAACTTGCCATGGTCATCTTGCCGTGGTCAACTTACCATGGCCAACTCACCATTGGCCAATTCAACAATTCAATTTAATTGGACTTCTGGGGCTGACGTCGCCACAACACAATATGCAATCTTGGAGCTCCAGGTTTGCTGTTGAAATCTCTGTTGCTGGATGGTCCTTTTTGGATCAAAACCATCCGGTAGAGACGGTGATAGAGAAGAGTACGTCCTGCTGATCTCAGGGGCATCGCAAAGCCCCTGATCGATCCAGGAGCAGCTTTTTTTTTGGCTACAAGAGAAACAGCTAATGAAGCTGCTCAACATTGGGACAGCCCTCTGCAACGGAAACAGTGCAGGAGAGAGAGTGTGTCGAAATTGGTGAGATAAATTTTATTATTAGAAAACACCCAAAAAGAAGTAGAGTAAAATTAAAATTGAAGATAGAAGTGAACAAGCGGCGGATTAGCTTGAATTAAAACTATTGTGTTATCTTTTTTTTTCTTTAATTTCGTTTCTTTTCTATGGATGGAATTTTTACAAATGCCTCTTACTTTTAAATTGGACTGGTCCTTTTTCTCCTTCTTCTATTTTTTTCCATTATTTGTATTTGTGGACTAAGAATCTCTTTCCTCTAAATGCTCGGCCGGATTAGAACTTTTAAACACTTTTTTTTTCGTATTCCTAAATTCGGAGCTTAAAGAAGGAGCTAAAAGTAGAGAAAAAAGAAGTAACACTGCCATCTAGAGGCTGGAGGCTTGGTTACATCTGTTATCTCAAGGCCATTGGCTTTGCTTATTGAAAGGGACAGAGAGAAAACACGTCTTGTTTATACAGGTGTTCTTTTGGAATAACACTGAATTTATATGAAACCTATCAAAAGTCTTGGATGTCCTAGTGGCAGTGTTTACAACTTGGAAAGATGGCGCAACATGAAGAAGAAGAGGAATTAACATTGCAAAGAATTATGTTGGAATTCAAAAAATCCTAATAAGCACAGAAAGAATAGAAAAAAATCTGGAATTTATAGAACAAAGGACAGAAGGAATGGAGGGAAGAGCTGAGAATATTGATGAACCAATGATGAAAGTTGAAGATAGAGTTCAAAAAATCGCAGTAAAACATGAACAAAGTGTTTTGAAAATTGTTGACGCTGACAGTAAACCGAGAGAGGAGGGAAATGATACGTGTGGAGCACTAAAAGGAGAGGTAGACGAACTGGAACTCTATCTCATGCTTCAAAACATAGATGAATAAAGGGGAGAAAACTTGGCAGAAACAATGATAGTATTTTTGGCAGAAGCACCAGTGATAACCAAAGCCCAGCTGATGAAAGGAACAGACGGAGGGTCTCGAGTCTTTATAAAATATGCAATGAACAACAAGTTGCCAAGAGAATTTCACATAAGACTTATCAAGAAAATATTTAGAACACAGATTCTACAAATGGCAAGAGATATTGGACTGCACTACTACTGGAAGGATACAGGATGATGAAATGAAATGTCACAATAAAACTAAGCTGAATGTAGTTAAATTTTGAGTATTATGTATAAGGTAAAGTAATAATAGTTATAGTTAAATAAATGATTAATAATGATAATAATGCATTCATTTATACTAGATCGACAATATGGAATTTTATATAAGTTGTAAGTGAAGCCCATGGAGATGATGTGGAAAAGCTTTTTTTCTTATAAAAGATAAACAAATCTATATAGAATAGAATATAAAGATGTATTACCATTGGATGAGTCCAGGATGATGTAATGAAATGCCATAATATAAATTTACTTTAGATTTAGTATACATTAATAGCTATATTCAATGAATGTTTAATAATCATAATAATTGTATACATATATATTAGATTGATGATATGAGCAATGGAATGTGCTGAAATACGTAAGCTGATATACGATATTAAAGAAACTATTATAATATAATAATAACGTATACAAATATACTTGATTGATAATATGTGACTTCATATAAAATTTAAGGGATGACTATGGAAAGGAAGCACAAAAACCTTGTAACCAATCGACACACTGTATGGAATGGAAGATGTTTTTATGTTATGTGTTGTGTTTGTTTATATTTGTTTAAAAAAATAAAAACTTTAACTAAAAAAAAACAATTCAATTTAATTGTTTTAAATAATTTTTAAAATATTTTCATTTTTGTCATTCACGTTTCATTTTGTCCCTCCTTTGGCATCCTTTCTTGCTGTCCCATGGCAAGTTGGCTGTGTTGAGTTGCCGTAGACCTGCTTTTATGGAGACGTGAGAGAAAGGAGGGAGGCTTTTTCTTCCCTGGACCTTAGGTTAATGACTCCCCACCTGCCAGCTACCCAAATGGTACATCCCATCTTAAGTCTTTAAACCCCCCTCTCCCCTAAAGCAGAGCAAAGTGGCTTTAGGGCAGGAGAGCCTGAACATCAAACCTGCATACCGACTCCGCCGAGGGGGCTCTGCATTTAACAGCTTCTGGAGCCCCACCTGTGAGTGGGTCAATGTAAGAGACGAACCTCGGACAAGAAGTAGAACCACGAATGATCGAAGACGGGGGGCGGGATGCGGGAGTTGGTGTCGGCGATCTTCTTGATCTGATAAGGCAGCCGCAGGACCATCTCCGTCAGAAGCTGAGTGTAGGCCTCGAAGACGTCGGCCGCATGACCCTGGGGTGGGGGGAGCAACAAGAAGAGGGAGTTTAACCACCCCTGAAAATCCCCCCCCCCCAGGTTCTTCATACTCTTTGGAGAAGTTGTCTTTCAAAGCTACAAGTCCCTGCTCTTGAAAGAGCTCAAAACCAGAAGAGCAGCAGAAGGCTTATAAACTTAAGATTGCACACCGGAACAACTTGTTGTGGCCCCCCAGCGGAGCTGGTGGCAGACTCAGACAGTGAGGAGGTTGGAGAGGAACATGGGCCAATCCTGGAGTCTGGGGAAGGCTCTGACAAGTGCTCTGCATCAAAGGCAGAGATGGGGTCAGGGCTGTCTGACAGTTATTAGCTGCCTTCGGAGTCGGGGCAGCTAATAACTGTGGGGCGGAAGAACAGCTGGAGCCTGTTCCCGATGTGCGCATGTGCAGAGCTGCCAGAGAAGGGAACAGCTAAGGAACAAGGGTTGACTTAGGAGTAAAGGCACAGGTGGACGGTGAATGGCCCCTCCCATAGGGAATAAAGAGGAGCAAAAGGGGAGTGGAGTTTGCAGGAGACAATGAGTTGAATTCATTAGGGGGAAGATCTGTTCTTGACTTCTTGCCAAGTAATTGCTGCTACAGCTTGGAGTTTAGAAGATATCGGCCTGGCAGCTCTCCAAGCTTGATCAAGGTCTGCAGTTGTGAATTCACCCTTGAAAGACTGTTTGCCAGGACTTTCCTGGATATGAATGAGAGGACTTCATATTAGCTTAATAAAAACAAGGAGTCTGCTTCCTGATTTGGTAAAGCCTAGGCCAGAACAGGTTAAAAGGAGCCTTTTTTTTGATGCTCAGCTTCCCCAGCTCCCAGGGGGAGCAGTCGTGGTCTTCCTCCCTGCCCTGGCTCTTCTGGGCCTCTTTTGTTCAAGGCCGGACATCTCTCCGTTTCAGGAAATCGCCCGTCTCCTGGCCCAGGAGGAAGCCACGCTCAGCACCGACCTGCAGCAGGGCTACGCTCTCAAGAGCATCACCGGTAGGGCAGCCGCAAGGTCCCCCTCCTCACCCCACCCCTTTGGTTTTCTTGGGCTCTGGGGAGCCGCGTGGACGGTGAATGGCCCCTCCCATAGGGAATAAAAGAGGAGCAAAAGGGGAGTGGAGTTTGCAGGAGACAACGAGTTCAATTCATTAGAATGAAGATCTGTTCCTGACTTCTTGCCAAGTAATTGCTGCTAATTGGCGTTTGGAAGATATCGGCCTGGCAGCTCTCCAAGCCTGATCAAGGTTTGAAGTTGTGAAATCTCTTGAAAGACTGTTGACCAGGGCCTTGCTGGAGAGGAATTCCCTTTAAACTAAATAAAAGGGGTTTTATTGGGACAAGGAGTGGGCTTCATGCTTTTGGGAAGCCCAAGTCAGAACACAACTAGACACAAGAACAGCTTTTCTCTGCATGCCATCACTCAGCTAAACGACTAATCCCCACAACACTGCCAAAACTATTTGCTAAGACTATATTACTATTCTTCTTCTCATCCTTCCTAGTACCTATCTCCTTTCTCATGAGTATAACCTTGTTGCTTGTATCTTTACGATTTATATGGTTTTCCTTCGTTTCCTAGTACGATTTGTATTGATTGCTTATTTAGTATCCCATGACTATCACTAAACATTGTAGCTTATGATTCTTGATGAATATATATTTTTTTTGTGTGTGGACACTTACAGCTTACGCACCAAAGACAAAATTCCCTTGTGTGTCCAATCACACTTGGCCAATAAAGAATTCTTAAGGTGTTTATAAACCTAGATTTAAACGTGATGCTCAACCAGAGGTGGAATTCTGCTGATTCGGACCAGTTCACCCGAAAGCAGTAAGTGGGTAGTGGCCCGCCTGCATGGCATCCCATTTAGGACCTTTTTTAAGCAAAGCACATGCACAGAAGGATGAGCGCATGTACGGCACATGAGAGCAAAGCAAGAGAGAGGGTACACACTCACATTTGCAAACCAGTAGGGAAAGTAAGTGAATGCTATCCCTGTACTCGGCGCTTATAAACCTAGATTTAAACATGGTTTTTGGACTGTGTATATGCCAGCTACAAATCCTGTTGATTGCTCCCGAAGAATGACAGCTGGGCTCAAGGCTCAAACTACACAGCCAACCAAATATGCTACAAATCCGAACAGGGTTGACCAACCTTGGTGACTTTAAGATTAGTACACTGAAGTCCACTAGTCTTAAAGTCTCCAAGGTTGGAAACCCCCGACTTAAGAGGATGGAGCGAAGAGTCATCTTTATTAGGACGTTTTTTGTATATTTCTTTTTTTTTTAAAAAAAAGGAAAAGCTTTTAAAAGCATGCTCGTGGGGGCCACAACCACAGCTTTGGCACACAATTAACTCTCAGCAACCCCAGGAAAGGCAAAAGCACCCAAGGGGAGACTTTTGAAGTCGCGTGGTTCCTTTTTAATTTTTTTTTTTTTTTTTGCCCTTCCTTCTTCCTTCGCAACGCTTTGGCTGAGATTTTGCTCTTTTACTTTCTGCTGTGGAGATGAATGTTAAATGACAGGAAAGGGGGAAAAAAAGCTAGAGTAACAAGCTGGGATGTTGCCCCGGGTTAAAAAAAAAAGAAGAAGAAGAGGAACATAAGCTACGCCACATCCTCACCAATCCTTAATACCGCTCTCTTCCTACAGCTGGGAAGGGAGGGGGGGGAGAGAGAGAGAGAGAGAGAGAGGAAAAAACAGGAGAAATGTGAACGCAGCAAGCCCCTTTGAAAGAAAGGAATAAAAGGGATTAAAAATTGCAACCGTCACTGCAGGCCATAAGAATTTGAGCAGGCTCTATTCTTCCAGAAAACAGCACCCGAACATTTAATTCGGCTTATTCCATTGTGAACTGAGCGTAGGAGAGGGGGGTAAAAAAAAAAGAACACACCGAAACTGCACCGCCAGATGCCAGGAATAAAGACAGGTGGTTAAAGTAGGACAAGATCTGCTTTTAAGGGAGGGGGGGGGGTGAGGCTGGCCAAAATCGCAAGCAGGCCATGTTAAATGCTTGCTTGCGAGATCCCTGAAACAGGCCCTGCCGCACAGCAAGGGGAAAGGGTGCTGCGGTAAAAGGCTCCCCGCAGGATTGCCTGGGAGGCTACAACTTCCTCTCCGCGACCTGTTTTCCTTCTTGCCTTCTGGGACGGCGGGGCGGGGTGGGGTGGGGTGGGGCAGCTTCGTGGTACCCAAAGAACACCCAGATTCGCCCACAGCTTTGTTCCACAGAGTATTGACCTCAAGCTTCCTCTTTTCATGATGTATTCCAAATGGAGACTTTATATAAACACTGGAAGTTTTTAAGAAGGGATTGCCTAAGCAGAGGGTTGGACTAGAAGACATCCAACGTCCCCTCCAGCCCCATTCCATTCCATTCTATCCGACCCTTTTATTCTATCCTACCTTACCCTACCCTACTCTTCCCTTCCCTTCTACCCTACTCTACCCTTCTATTCTCTTTACTCTATTCTATTCTACTCTATATTCCATTCTATTCTATTCCTATTTTATTCCATTCCATTCCACCCTATCCTACCCTTCTATTCTCTCTATTCAATTCTATTCCTATTCTATTCTATTCTATCCTACTCTTCCATTCCATTCTATTCTACCCTACCCTTCCATCCATTCCATTCCATTCTACCCTACCCTATCCTATCCTACCCTTCTATTCTATTCTATTCCATTCTATTCTACCCTTCTATTCTCTCTATTCTATTCCACTCCACCCCACCCTTCCATTCTACCCTACCCTATCCTACCCTATTCTACCCTTCTATTCTATTCCTATTCAATTCTATCCTACTCTTCCATTCCATTCTATTCTACCCTACCCTACCATATCCTATCCTACCCTTCTATTCTATTCTATTCCTATTCTATTCTACTCTTCCATTCCATTCTATTCTACCCTACCCTTCCATCCATTCCATTCCATTCCATTCTACCCTACCCTACTCTACCCTACCCTATCCTACCCTTCTATTCTATTCTATTCTATTCCATTCTATTCTCTTCCATTCCATTCTATTCTACCCTTCTATTCTCTCTATTCTATTCTATTCCACTCCATCCCACCCTTCCATTCTACCCTACCCTACCCTATTCTACCCTTCTATTCTATTCCTGTTCTATTCTATCCTACTCTTCCATTCCATTCTATTCTACCCTACCATATCCTATCCTACCCTTCTATTCTATTCCATTCTATTCTCTTCCATTCCATTCTACCCTTCTATTCTCTCTATTCTATTCTATTCTATTCTATTCCACTCCACTCCACCCTTCCATTCTACCCTACCCTACCCTACCCTTCTATTCTATTCTATTCCTATTCCATTCCATCCTATCCTACCCTTCTATTCTATTCTATTCCTATTCTATTCCATTCCACCCTATTCTACCCTTCCATTCTACCCTATCCTACCCTTCTATTCTATTCCATTCTATTCCATTCCACCTTACCCTTCCGTTCCATTCTACCCTACCCTATCCTACTCTTCTATTCTATTCTATCCTACTCTTCAATTCCATTCTATTCTACCCTACCCTTCTATTCTCTCCATTCTGTTCTATTCTATTCTATTCTATTCTACACTACCATTCTATTCTACTCTATCCTACCCTTCTATTCTCTCTATTCTATTCTATTCTATTCTCTATTCTATTTCTTAATTCTTAATTTTATTCTATTCTATTCCTTATTCCATTCCATTTTATTCTGTATCCTATTCCATATTCTATATTCTCTTCTCTTCTCTACTAACGTATGTTACGTATGGGTAGCCATTTTTTTTCCCAGTGCCGTTGTAACTTTGAACGGTCGCTAAATGTTGTAAGTCGAGGACAACCTCTGCTTCGAAAGCAGGCAACAGAATTGCATTTTTAACGGGGGCCAGGGTGCTCACACGTTTTTTTAAAAAAAAGACAATAAAGGGGATCTCAATCTTAACTTAACAATCCAATGTTTTTCTCCAGCTACGTTCCGAAGACTCTGCATCCTTCATTCAGCTTCCACAACTAAACCTGTGATTCCAAGATCCACCTGGGCGACACGCGTCTAAGAGGGACACCATTTAACCGCCTGCCGTCTTTCAACCATGGTCAGCGGCACACGCCCAGCTTTTTTTCTGTTTAAACGGAACCCCCCCCCCCCCCAAATTAAATTTGAGACCGAAGAATTAAATTAAGCACAGGACCAGAACTTGGAATTGCAGGTTAACTCAGCGTTCCCGCTGCCAGCGGTTCGATCTTAACCGGCTCAAGACTGACTCAGCCTTCCGTCCTTCTGAGGTCGGTAAAATGAGGAGCCGGATTGTTGGCGGGGGGAGGGGGGAGGGAGGCGATAGGCTGACTCTGTCAATTGCTTAGAGAGGGCTGTAAAGCACTGTGAAGCAGTATAGAAGTCTAAGGGCTATTCCTTCTTTCCTTCCTTCTATGGTGCCCAGTGGTTAGAATGCAGTATTGCAGGTTAATTCTGCCAACTGCCAGCAGTTCGATCAGACCGGCTCAAAGTTGACTCAGCCTTCCGTCCTTCCGAGGTGGGTAAAATGAGGACCCAGATTGTGGGGGGGGGGCATAGGCTGACAGCACAACCACTTAAAAGAGGGCTGCAAAGCCCTGTGAAGCGGTATATAAGTCTAAGTACTATTGCTATCTTCCTTCCTTCCTTCCTTCTTCCCTCCCAATGGTTAGAATATAGCATTGCAGACTAACTCTGCCCACAGCCAGCAGTTCGATCCTGACTGGCTCAAGGTTGACTCAGCCTTCTGTCCTTCCGAGGTGGGTAAAATGAGGACCCAGATTGTTGCGGGAAGAGGCTGACTCTGTCAACCGCTTAGAGAGGGCTGCAAAAGCCCTTTGAAGCGGTATATAAGTTTATAAGCTATTGCTATTGCTACCGTGTTCCTAATTCTTCAAGATCTGAAGTTCTGGCCACTCCTTTAAGAGTTTTTTTTTTTAAAAATCAGATCCTGGGAAGGGAATGTTAACATCCATCCCCCGGTCCTATGAATGAGTGTTGAATGCTAGCTGGAGGATTCTGGGAGTTGTAGTCCACGCACCTTAAAAGAGGCCAAGAGGCTGAGAAACACCCAACAAGAGGCAGGGAGTCATTTTGCTACCGCCGTCTCACCTTGACATACTGTCGCAGAAAGAAAGGGCTCATGTCGGGCGGAGAGGCGGTGGTATGGGGCTTCAGGAGCTGGCTGGTGGGCACGGGCTCCTCGTCGTTCTGCTGGTTCTTCCAGTAGTCCAACAGGGACTTCAGGACGTGAAGGCAATAGTCCACAGCTCCGGAGCTCAGTAAAGCAGCCGCGGTGGCGCTCGAAATCAAGGACGACGACTGCGGGAGATAGAGAGAGAGAGAAAGCATGTGAAGGGACCTGGCGCTCTTCCTTTGGCAGACCAAACGGCCCAGCTCAGGGATGGGTTGCTGCCGACATTACTGCCGGTTCCGTGCGTGTGCGCATTTGCACATTAAAAATGTCTGCGCGTGCGCAAAAACGTTAAAACGACGAAAGGAAATGACCCTTCTGCAAAGGAAGTTGTTCTGCCCATGTGCAAAGCCGAAAATCAAGATGGCGCCGCCGGAAGAGGAGGAAGAACAGTTCGGGGACATGGCAGAGCTGGGGCACTGCCGGTTCCAGCGAGGCAGGCTGCCAAGTTACGACCGGTTTGACCAAACCGGTCCAAACTGGTAGGAACCCAGCTCTGGCCCAGCCACAGGAAACTCAAAGTAAAAAGCCTAGATGTGTTGAGACTATAGGTTTCCAAATTCCTAGAACTAACCTCTATAACTTTATAGAGATTGGGGAAGATTGGCCTATACCAGGGGTGTGAAACTCAAGGCCCTGGGGGCCAGATCTGGCCTGCGGGTTGCTTAGATCTAGTCCATGGGGCTGTCCTGGAAACAGTGAAGGAGCCAGGATCCCAAGTCTCCTGTTCCACCCTGCTGACCATCTGGGGGAAGGAGATGGTGATGTGAGAGCGATGGAAGTCAAGGCCTCTGGGCTCCTGAGCTCAGCCAAAGAGGACGGGATTTGGGTGATGAATTCAATTGCCAGCATCTCTTTCTCATTTGCTCATTGAGTCATCATTTTATGCTGTTTTTTTTTTAAAAAAAAAACTCATTGCTGTGAAATAGTGTATTACACACACACACACAGATGGGAAGGACTGGGGGTGAAAAATGGAAAAATTGGGAGGAAAAAAACAACCACCAATTTTTCTGGCATTTTTTTTTTCCAGGCCTTCTTCCCATCTCTAAAAGGTAAAGGTAAAAGTTCCCCTCGCACATATGTGCTAGTCGTTCCCGACTCTAGGGGGCGGTGCTCATCCCCGTTTCAAAGCCGGAGAGCCAGCGCTGTCCGAAGAAGTCTCCGTGGTCACGTGGCCGGCGTGACTCAACTCCCGAAGGAGCACGGAGCGCTGTTCCCTTCCCACCAAAGGTGGTCCCTATTTTTCTACTTGCATTTTTTTACGTGCTTTCGGACTGCTAGGTTGGCAGAAGCTGGGACAAGTCACGGTAGCTCACTCCGTTAGGCGGCGCTAGGGATTCGAACAACCGGACTTTCTGATTGAGAAGCTCAGCGTCTTAGCCGCTGAGCCACCACGTCCCCATCTCTACACCTACCTCAAAAAGATTTTTAAAATATGTATTTAAAAATAAATCCCGATTTCATTCACTAAAGACAAGGCAGCCAGGATCCAGCCTGGGGGGATTCCGTCTCCTTCCTTCTCAAAGGCTTCTGATAGCTGGGCAGGGAAAAGACCCTTCTCTGCCCAAGCCTCTGCCATGCCAGCAGAAGTCTGACCCAGAGCCAAGGCGGCCAGCGGGGCATTCTCACTGGCATCAATGCCATTTTCCCTCAGGGAGAAGGGGACCGGGTGTGGGAGTGGAGGCAAATCATCACTTGCAAGATAGAAGCCCAGCATTTCCCAATGTTAGAGCCCGGGTGGCACAGTACTGCAGGCTACTTCTGCTGACTGCTGGCTGCCAGCAATTTGGCAGTTCAAGTCTGACCGGCTCAAGATTAACTCAGCCTTCCGTCCTTCCGAAGTCGGTAAAACGAGGACCCAGATTGTTGGGGGCAAGAGGCCGACTCTGTAAACCGCTTAGCGAGGGCTGTAAAAGCACCCTGAAGCGGTGTATAAGTTTAAGGGCTATCTCTATGATAATGCTATAGGCAACCTTGAACCCAGGACTTTCTGCGGAGTAAGATCAGGGATGGTCCTACCAGCCTGGGCACGGCCAGGCGATGCAAGAACACTCGTCCAGACCACCTCGGGGTTCTCCATGGCCTGTAGCCCCCCTCCCTACCCCACCCCGAGGCCAAGCAAGCAGGAGGGACAATGAAGGCTTATTTTAAATGTATTGTCTTTTAAATTCGGTTTGTTTTTTTGGATATGGGTTTAATTTTTTTTTAACTTTTGGGATGTATGTTTTTTAATGTAGTATGCCGCCCTGAGTCCTTTTGGAGAAGGGCGGCATATAAATCCAAATAAACAAACAAACAAACAATAAACGAAGGCCAGTCCCAAGGACTGGGGTGTGTGTGTGTTTGCGCCCGGTCCAGCAGACTCCAGGTGACCCCGAGAGAAGCCACAGACTGGCCATCGGGGGCCTAGGGCAAATGCCACCCCCACTTTTTAGCCTTTGATATCCTTCTAAAAAGAGCAGCAACAGGAGCCCCCTACCCTTCAGAAGGCAGCTTAGTTTAAAAGAGGCCTGCAGGAGGAGGGAGGGAGAGAGAAAGAGAGAGAGAGAAAGAAAGAGAGAGAGAGAGGCAAAACAGCAATCAGCTCTGGAGTCTAATCTCCCCTCGACACACATGCCGGTGGGCACCGAGCGGAGGATTAAGAGGAGGAGAGAGGGGCTCCCAACCCTTTCATTTGCCTCCCCTTCAAACGAGGAGCTGCTGAAAAGTCCTCTCCTCTCCGTTCCTCTGGAATTCGGCCAGTTGCACGATGGAAGGGGAGGCGGACGCGCTTTTGAAGAGCCGCCAGGAGACGCCTGGGCTCTCTCGCCCCCAATGGTCATCTGCACTTTGACAGGTTTTGAAAAGCCCCCCTCCCTCCCTCTTCTGCACTTGGGAGGAAAAATGGGGGGGGGGAGAGAGGCTGGTGAGCCCCGTGTAAATAAAACCATTAGAGAAAGCCCTTCTAAATCCAAACAAAGCCCACAGCCCATAAGCTCATTAAAATTCAATGCATCCCCAGTTCCATTTTTAACCTCTGCGCTTTTGTTATTAATATGCTTTCCGCGACATGCGCCTTTGCCAGCTTCCGCTCCGAAATGCCGCCTTAGCGCTGCACCGTTTAGCAACGGAATCCTCTTAGCGGGTTCCGAAACATGGCAGATAGCGCCGGCATCTCGGCCTACCCGACAATCCCATTTGCAAATCCTCCCTCCCTCCTCACCCACGGGTTTTTTTCTTTCTTTCTTTCTTTCTTTCTTCGAACCACGGAGGGTTTTGTGGGCAAAGGCCGCCTGGGTCTGAAACCCGGAGCCCGAAGGGTTTGCCGACCACCGGCCCCTCCAGCACCCGAATCGGAGGAGGAGGAGGAGTGGGAATCAGGGTCGGCATCAGGGCAACCTGAGAGCTGAAGAGGGAATGGAGCTGGCAGAGAGAGGGGCGGTGCCTGGGCCGGCCGTCAGCCCTTACAGGAAAAGTCAACGGTCCCCAGGTCTGAAGAGGAAGTGGGGGAACAGCTGGGCCCAGTGCCTGACTCACGGATGCGCAGAAGGCAAGGGAGAGGAGAGCAGTGGAAATCTATGGGCCGGTCCTTGGGACGGAAGAGCCACTGCTACTAGCGAAGCCCTTCCTTAGCTCTGGGGATAAAAGGCAGGGGGTGGAAGATGAATAGATGTGGCAGACAACTATTCATCAGACTTCGTAGCCTGCGGTAAGAGAAACTTTCTGCCGGGGCTGTCGGCGCTCCTAATAAAGGAATAATTGATTTAATTACAGAGGGTTTGTTGTGTTTGGGGAGCTGGGTCAGAACAGGTGGTGAGGAGGGCAAATAGGGAAGGGGGAAGTGTTCTGTCCCGTGATTCCAATGAATATGCAGACACAGGCTTGGCTGTCTGCCATGACTAATACATAGATAAAACCATCTCTTGGCTAGGAACTTAGAAAGTTATCTTCAAGAACCCAAGATAAAACTTACAGAATGCTTTCTCAACAGCTTGTATAATGGACTGTTGTTTCCTGCAAAGATTCCCCTCCCGTCGCTCCACCTATAAACTCTTTGGGAGGGGACACACCCTTAGCCAGCAGTCCTTACTTCCTTCTATGATGTCTTCTCCACAGCTGTTCCCTTCTCCTATCAATTCTATGCATACGCACCTTAGGGACAACCTCCCTCTGTTCCTCCTCACTGCTCCCTGATTCAGATGCCACCTGGTGGCCAACAGGCTTCTCTAGTTCCTGCTCTGACTCCAAACACTCTCCAGAGTCTTCCTCATCCTCCAGAGCAGTCCCATAATCGTCTGAGCTGTCAGAGTCCACCAACAGCTCAGCCGGCCGCTGCTGGGCCACAACAGGAAGAAAACAGCCTTTTCCTTTCTGCCTGACGTGGGACCCCCCGCAGACACCCGCGTGGGGCACACACACGCCCTAACCAGGCCACCCTCCTCACGTACCTCACAAATGGAAGATTTTGAACCAGATTTGGTCCGGGACATGAAGACGCTCAAGAGCCTCATGATTACTAGGTGGACTTCGTTGAGTGGGGAGCGTTCGTTCTTCTTGGACACATCCTGCGAGGGAGAGAGGAAAGAGTGAGGAAAGGGCTAAGGGAAGGGATTCATGTTTGCCCAGCGACAACTAGTCCTCGACTTACAACTGTGCACTTAGCAACTGTCCAAAGTGACCATTTGCGTTAGGAAAAAAAAATTGAGTTGCAACTGTTTTTCACACCCTACTGCTGCAGCACACCCACCCGCCCGGTGGCCACGTCATCAAAATTTGGACACTTGGTGATTGCTTCAGGTTTACGACAGTTGCAGTAGTCAAAGATCACGTTATCATCTTTCGTCTCCTCAGATTTACAGAGTGGGAAGGGACCTTGTAGGTCATCTAGTCCAACTCTCTCCAGGCTCCTGACAAGCAAAGTCGATGGGGGAAGACAGATTCATTTAACAAATTGTATTCTAAAAAAGGTCAAGGTTCCCCTCGCACATATGTGCTAGTCGTTCCCGACTCTAGGGGGCGGTGCTCATCTCCGTTCCAAAGCTGAAGAGCCAGCGC
>NW_028113427.1:0-26553 GCF_964273705.1 Natrix helvetica
ACCCATCATCAGTCCATCCATCCATTCATCATCCATCCATCCATCCATCCATCCTTCAATCCTTCAATCTGAC
This sequence comes from Natrix helvetica, assembly GCF_964273705.1. NCBI lineage: Eukaryota > Metazoa > Chordata > Lepidosauria > Squamata > Natricidae > Natrix > Natrix helvetica. The sequence continues at coordinate 74 of NW_028113427.1, forward strand.
TTAAAATGATGTAAAAATGCAAGTAGAAAAATAGGAACCACCTTTGGTAGGAAGGGAACAGAGTTCCTTGTGCCTTCGGCGTTGAGTCATGCCGGCCACATGACCACGGAAACGTCTTCGGACAGTGCTGGCTCTTGGGCTTTGAAATGGAAATGAGCACCGCCCCCTAGAGTCAGAAATGACTAGCACATATGTGCGAGGGGAATGCATTATTCATCCAACATCCATCCATCCATCCATCCATCCACCATTAGTCCATCCATCCATCATCCATCCCTCCATCCTTCTATCATCCACCTTAGTCTAGTCAAAAAAAAAAGGACTAGGGGTGACACGATAACAGTCTCATTTATTTGAAGGGCTGCCACAAAGAAAAGGGGTCAACCCATTCTCCAAAGCACCTGAAGGCAGGACAAGAAGCAACGGGTGGCAACTAATCAATGAGAGAAGCAACTTAGAACTAAGGAGGAATTTCCTGACAGTGAGAACAATTGATCAGTGGAATGGTTTGCCTTCACAAATTGTGAGTGCTCCATCAATGGAGGACTTTAAGAAGAGATTGGACAACCGTTTGTCTGAAGTGGCGTAGGCTTTCCCGCTTGAGCAGGGGGTTGGACTAGAAGACCTCCCAGCCCCCTTCCAACTCTTCTGTGATTCAGATGCTTGTCACGAGTCTACCCTATGGGGCAAGTCCTCCTCCTTGTGTCTTCTCCTCTCAGCCGAAGCCACCGATCGAGCGGAAGGAGGCCGAGAGCGTCTCTGGAACAAGGCTCTCAGATTATCGAGTCCACCGTTATTACCCTGCCCTGCTTTATACCCCATCCTGGTGCTTAAATGGAGAATAAATTAAGAGTTTATCTGCAATTTTCTCGGCAGGACAATTCTATTGAAGTGCCAGGCAGAGGAAGCGATTGTATAAATCAATGCTTTCTGGTGGTTTTTATTTTTTTTTATTTTTTTTTATCTCAAGCTCACACTTTCTGGTAATGAAGCAAACAAGGGGTTTCTGTGTCTGCTTCCTGGATGCAATCAGCAAATAGGTGAGCACAGAAGCTGTTTGGAGAGCGATGGGCATGGGGACAAGGACAAAAGAGAGAGAGAGAGAGAAAGGGAGAGTTAATTTGACCCAGAGTGTATAATAATATGGAAGTGTTTACCTTGCAGCAAGTTGTTTCTATGGTTATCTATCCGGGTCCAGGATCTCTAGTGTCTCTAGACTTTATTTTCCCTATCCAGGGAAGCAAAGGAAATACCATTACCATATTTATAAAGTGAGGCGGAGGTGGAGATCATGCATGAGAGGGTTCGAAAAAGGCTATCAGCTGTACCAGCTGTCTGTTCACCTTTTGTAAGCAAGGAAGAGGATGACCTGAATCAGAGAAAGCTTGCAGTGGGGGTTCAAGGAAACACATTCCTTTCGAAAGGAAGCAAAGCACAACCATGACCATCCTCGGTCTAAGGTAGGACATCTGTAGCTCTCTGTGTCAAGGTTCCAGGTAGCGCCCGAAAGTAAATCAGTCCAAGAAAAAAGTATGGCTCAAAGTCCCGATTTATGAAGAGAGCCACGTTGGCACATCTGGGAAAACCCGAATCTGAAAGCATCCCGGTTTTCCCCACCCAGTTGAAAGTTCAAGATCTTGCCCTCCACACCCACACAAGCCCATCCCATGGTCCAATCTCCCACTGCCACGCTGGCAGCTTCCACCCATCCAGTTCCGGTCAGGTGCAGAGGTGCAAAGACAAAGGATGACCTTGGCTTTCTAGAAAGAATGTCGTTATGGCTACATAGCATCTAACTCGATACAATCCCTTCCTCCCATTTTCCCACCATAGAAAAGGTATAGTAGAATAATAGAAAGTGGGACAGGCCAAGGATCCAAAAGGAAAGATGGCTGCAGGCCTGACACTCCGGATGTCATTGACCTACACTGCTCAGCAGGTTTTTTTTTAGTTTTGCTGGGTTGGGAGTGGTTGGGCAAAGTCTTACACTTAGGCAAGAAAAACTAAAAGGACACATATAGACTGGGTGAAACCAGGCTTAATAGCAGTGACTGTGAGAGGGATCTTGGAGTCTTAGTGGACGACCAATGCAACCATACTTTGCATTAACAGAGGGATAGAATCAAGATCAAGGGATGTACTAATACCACTCCATAAAGCCTTAGTAAGACCACACCCAAAATACTGCATCCAGTTTTGGTCACCACACTATAAAAAAGATGTTGAGACTCTAGAAAGAGTGTAGAGAAGAGCAACCGGGATGATGAGCGGACTGGAGGTTAAAAGATACGAAGAACGGTTGCAGGAACTGGGCATGGCTAGTCTAGTGAAGAAAAGGACCAGAGGAGACAGGAGAGCAGTCTTCCAATATTTGAGAGGCTGCCACAGAGAGGAGGGGGTCAAGCTATTTTCCAAAGCACCAGACAAGGAACAATGGATGGAAACTGATCAAGGAGAGATTCAACCTAGAAATAAGGAGGAATTTTCTAACTGTGAGAACAATCAAGCAATGGAACAGAAGTTGCCTGCGGAAGTTATGGCAGCTTCATCGCTGGAAGCTCTCAAGAAGAGACAGGACTGCCATTTGTCAGAAATGGTGTAGGGTCTCCTACTTGGGCAGGGGGTTGGACTAGATGACCTACAAGGTCCCTTCCAACTCTATTCTGATTGATTGATTCAACCTAGAAATAAGGAGGAACTTTCAACCAATGGAACAGAAGTTGCCTTCAGAAGTTGTGGGAGCTTCATCACTGAAGGCTTTCAAGAAGAGAGTGGACCACCATTTGTCAGAAATGGCGTAGGGTCTCCTGCTTGGGTTGGGGGTTGGATTAGATGACCTCCAAGGTCCCTTCCAACTCTGTTAATCTGAATCTGACAACACAGTATCTCGGAAGCCTTTCTCTCAACTCCAGCCGTTGGTTTCAGACTCAGAAGAGAGAAAAGGTCACTCCGAAGCTTGAAGACGTTGAAGCGAAATGTCTCCAACTGAAAAAACAACAACAACAACCCAACAAAATCCAGTTGCCTTTTCAACAGCATCTTTGGGACAACCATGACCTGGATGACTGAGAATCTCCATAGACAGCAGCTCAATTTGAATGTGTGGTCTGTACATCCTGACATCTCCAGGACTTATGCTTACATGGAACCAGCGTTGATGTCCTACTAGATTTATGGGAATAAGATTTAAGCACCTGAAGCCAAGCTGGGTTGGATCAGTGCCCATCTGGATGTTAATAGGAAGCTGGCAAGCAGAGAGCGCAGCAAATGAAATGAGTTTACTAAAACCGATGTGTCTTGGTAATACTTAAAGTTCTGGAAGTGGACTAGGAAGTTGGTGTTGAATTATGTCATGCGTGCAATCCATCTTTTCTTTTCGGACTTCAGGACTGCCATACTTTCTACTGTGGGAAACTGGGAGGGGAGGGGATTATGTGGAGCTAGGTGATATGTAGCCATAATAACATTCTTCTTAGAAAGTCAAGGTCATCTTTTGTCTCTGCACCTGGCGGGACCTGGATGGGTGGACTCTGTCTTCATGGCAGTGAAAGATTGGACCATGTGATGACCTTGTTGGTGTTGGGGCAGGATCTTAAACTTTCGACTGGATGGGAAAATATGAAAGCTTTCAGATTCGAGTTTTCCCAGATGTGCCAACGTGGCTCTTTTAATAAATTGGAACTTTGAGGAATCTCTTGCCTTGGATTCTTATTTTATTTTGGATGCTATTTGGAACCCCGACAAATTAGGCAATAGGATGGAAGCTTCCTCCATCATGCTAAGATTTTTGTAGCTCAGAAAATGGCTAGGAGTCCTCCATCATTTTTTCCCATGTGCCTAGGACTTGGAGGTGGTCTCTCTCATATCTTCACCCCCCGATTGACTCCCTGGCATCCCGTATTTTAATGAAGTGAAATGGAATAGAGCTGGAAGGGACTTTGGAGGTCTTCAAGTCCAGCCCTCTGCTCCCCAAACACCACAAACCTTCTGACGTGAACTCAAAAGATTCCTTTATTAGGAATGCCGGCAGCTCTGGCAAAACGTTTCTCTCGCAGGCTAACAAGTCTGTCTGTCTGGAAGATGAATAGTTGTCTGTCGCATCTATTCATCTCTGTCTCCTGCCTTTTATCCCCAGAGTTAGGGTGGCGCTTCACTAGCCGTAGTGGCTCTTCCATCCCAAGGACTGGCCCATAGATTTCCACTGCTCTCCTCTCCTCTGCCTTCTGTGCATCTGTCTGTCAGTCACTGGACCCAGCTGTTCCTCCTCTTCCTCATCAGCCACTTCCAGACCTGGGGGCTGTTGACTCTCCATCTGAGGGCTGATGGACGGCCCAGACTCCACCTCTGCCCCCTCCTCTCTCTCTGCCAGTTCCATTCCCTCTTCCCCCACGGAGCTCTCAGGTTCTCGATGCTGGCCCTGATTCCCATGCCTTCTCCTCTTCCTCTGATTCAGCTGCTTTTCCAAACATTACATCGAGGTGCTACAAACTCAGGGGGGAAAAAGATTGGCGCCTGTAAGGAAAAAAACACATCACATTTGTTATCCACATGACATTTTAAAATGTGATTCCCGATAAATGTGACAGAGCAAAGCAGCAAAGCTGAACGCGGTCCATGAAAATCTGTTTGACATATTCTACGGGGTCCCCCTGCCCCCCCCAATAAAACATGTTGGCTAGAAAGCCCAGATTTTGCTTTGAATGCCAGATGCTGAAGGCAGCTGTTGGGTCTGGCAAACGCAGTCTGCAGACGGGATAGGAAATGAAAGCTTCGGCTTGTCCCAATTTAGACAAATGCAACCCCCTCCCGCAAATGGCAGCAATCTGTGACATCAACAGATGCTGTTACCTGTGCAACAATAGCTTGTTCAAGGCCAACTGTTGGTTTTCAGGTGTGTTCAGAAGATTTCTGCTGATGACGCTTCCCTTGTTAAGATAAACTGTTATCTTCCTTTGGAGATTCTGACCTTGGTCAACGCAATCCTAACAGAGGGATTGAATCAAGATCACGTGAGGTATTAAAAGGTAAAGGTTCCCCTCGCACATATGTGCTAGTTGTTCCCGACTCTAGGGTAATCATCTCCGTTTCAAAGCTGAAGAGCCAGCGCTGTCCGAAGACGTCTTCGTGGTCATTTGGCCGGCACGACTCAACGCCGAAGGCGCAGGGAACGCTGTTCCCTTCCCACCAAAGGTGCTTCCTATTTTTCTTCTTGCATTCTTACCGTGCTTTTGAACTGCTAGGTTGGCAGAAGCTGGGACAAGTCACGGGAGCTCACTCCGTTATGCGGCGCTAGGGATTCGAACCGACGAACTGCCGACCTTTCTGATCGGCAGCGTCTTAGCCACTGCTTGATCAGTTTCCATCCATTGCTTCTTGTCCTGCTTTCTTTCTTTCCTCTCTCATCAAGCAATCCACCCAAACCCAAAAATTGTAAGACAGATGCTGAAGGGAGGATCTCAGTAGCAGGTTTAGCCTGTTCATTCCCAAGCTGTCCCTTCTCCATAACTCTGAAAAATGTGAGTGTCTTCTCCTCATTTGAACTTAATTATGCCTCAGCGCCAGCCAGCCATCCTGGTATTAAGATGTCTCACTCTTATTCCAGAAGAACAGCAAGTGTGTGTGTGTGGGGGGGGACACGACACACTTACTGGCAATATAACCTCTCATTTGGAGTGACAAGGGATGTTATCTCGAATTGCAGCAATCATGCTGCCTACGGATAGCACTTCCGGGTCAAAGGGGCATCCCTGCCAGTTGAGCCTGAACCTCGTCCTTATCCTTTTACAAATTAGGTGTGACAAGCAGTACTTCCCATATGTCAGGGGAGAATAAATAGTGACCCAGCATCTCCAATTGCCTGATCTACAAGACTGCACTTCTCCTAATGGCAATTTATGGTCTTTGATGTGCTATAAATCAAGGGATGTGAAAGCTTTTCTGTTCACTTATCAGATGGATAGTCTGACTGTACGAGTCTGTTTGGTACCCCAAAGGATGCGTGAAAACAGAACGGAAAGACAAATGGTATGACAGAGTTGGAAGGGGCCTTGGAGGTCTTCTAGTCCAACCCCCTGCCTAGGCAGGAAACCCTACACCACTTCAGACAAAGGGTTATCAAATCCCTTCTTAAAAACTTCCAGTGTTGGAGCATTCACAACTTCTGGAGGGAAGCTGTTCCACTGATTAATTGTTCTCCCTGTCAGGAAATTTCTCCTTCGTTCTATAGTTCTTAGTTCTAATTTTTTTTATACATCATTTTTATTCAGCTGTTTGCAAAACAAAACATAAAAATCAAATTCAACATCCGTTCTTCCCATTCTTAAGACATCCCCTTTTGTTCAGCATCTTACAGACTTTCCATTCGTTTTTCATTTGCAATTTCCTCTTTACATTTATAATTCCTATAACCTAATATGTACATATATCAATTTTCTACTTTCATTCGTTATTCTTATTCTTGAACCACTGATACCATACTGTATAGTATTCTTTTTCTTCTTTATCTTGCAGGTTGAGAGTAAATTTAACCATTTCCGCGCAGTCCGTTATTTTTTTAATTATCATGTTTTCGGAAGGTATGCCGTCTATTTTCCAATTTTGGCGTATGCTATTTTGTTGCTGTCAGTATATGAATTATGATATAATTGATTTCCTTTGTAAACATTCCTCTAATTATCCCTAGCAAAAACATTTCCGGTTTAAGTTGGATTTGAAGTCCTGTTATTTCTTGCAACCAAATTCTTTTTTTTTTGTAAAAAGTTTTTTTATTTTTCCTTTCAAATTCATTCTTAGATATACATGAATATGTATAGAGTTTAAGCCAGAGATATTTTTATTCGGTATTCTACCAGAGAAATACAGTCAAGAAGATTCATATTTGATTGTACAAATCAAGTCAGAATTGTATTTGCACAAAACTGGAAAGCAGACAAAATCCCATCGGAATGGGAAGTAATGAAGAAGATATTAGATTGTGCAGAAATGAACAGGTTGACATTGAGAATAAAGGACAAAGAGGAATCAGTGTACTACAGGACATGGGGGAGATTTTACGAGTGGTTTGAAAAAAGATATAAATAGAAAGAGAAAGGAATGAAATACGTATCTCAGACGACACATGGTTAATATAGGGGGAGGGGAAATAAGAAAATATTAAAATGTAAATATACAGGAGGAAAAATGATATGAATTGACGTATGTTAAATAACAATTATAAAAATTGCAACCGAATTCTTTACTCCAATATTTCCTCGCTTGGGGACAGGTCCACCACATATGAAAGTATGAGTCCTGTTCATGTTTATATTTCCAACATCTGGGACTCAAATTTGGGTAAACTTTTGCCAATCTTGCCGGTGAAGTTCTTAGTTGTAAAGGAGTACTTGCAAAGTTTCCTAACGATGCCATTCCTGATTCATCATAAGCGAGCCAATGTCGATACAAAAACCAGTGATTGATTAACGGCTTCATTGGGCATTCTTCATTAGGCAATATTTATTCGCAGCCATTTCTTCGCTCTCTTTATCTGCCTCTGAACTTTGCCCCTGTTCCTTTCCTCCCCTCAGCCTGTGTCATAAATCACGTTGCCCAATAGATACACCCATCTCAACCCAGCTACTGTAATCTGAGATTCAGCTTCGTCAACGGTATGCATGGAATTGCAACACGGAGAGTTGACATACTACTCCATGATATACTACTGCTTTTGTGTTGCTTGTTGCCCTACAGTTCCTACTGGCGAAAGGATGCCGCGAGAGGAAGAAGATCTAAAAAGTCACCTCTTGCCCAGACTTGCAATAACTTCCCAAAATTTATGAAGATCCTAGATCTGCCAGAAACGAGACATCCAAGGGATGACAATAAACGAGTGTCCAACAAGTTAAAAGAGCAGGCTTTAAAAAGTCATCCCGTCGAAATAATTCCAAAGCCGATGAGCCATTCTGCCACGGTTTTCCCCCGAAGGCTTAAATCACTGTTTGTTTTCCCACCTCTGAACGGAGTTGTCTCACCAGCTCGCATTTTGCATGTTCAAATGTTAACATTTTCATACTCTTAAAAAATGCCACATCCATCATTTGCAAAAGCCAGATTCCCCCGAGAGGGGAGACCAGCTACAGATAGTGATCGATGACTAATAATAACCATCTTTAATGTCACATCTATTCGCGAGAACATGACAGCAGGAGCTTGGAGATCATTCATCCTAGGTAACCATTGTTCTAGGGATTACCTGTGAGATGGAAGATACTGGGGACATACCTGTGACAGGGAAATGTGGGTTTATATGGAACGTAAAGACTTGGAAGGGCAGTTTGGTGGCCGTTCTGGAGACCTCTGACATCTAAAAACGGACCCGTGGAAATGTCTATGGAGCTTCTCAGTCATCCAGGTTGCCCCAAAGGTGCTTTTTCAAGAGGCAACTGGGCTTTCTGGTTTTTCTTTGAAGACGTTTTGCTTCTCACCATCCAAGAAGCTTCTTCAGCTCTGGCGTAGCTAAATATCTATGGAGATTCTCAGTTATCCAGTTGATGGCTGCCCCAAAGGTGCTTTTTTTCAAGAGGCTACCGGACATTGTCTTTTCTGGACTTTGCTTTTGAAGTTGTGAATGCTCCAACACTGGAAATTTTAAAGAAGAGATCGGATAAACCTTTGTCGGAAGTGGTGTTGGGTTTCCTGCCTAAGCAGCGGGTTGGACTAGAAGGCCTCCAGGGTCTCTTCCAACTCTGTTATTCTACTCTTTGGCGTACCAGAATTATTCAGTGGCCATTGAAGGATTCATGACTCTCTGTCTCTTGTTGAATTACAACTCTGAACAGCCCATCTACCATGACCTATGCCAAATGGTGTTTGAATTGACGTTGAGTGAGGTGGCATTTTCACTTACAGTATAGGTAAAAGGTAAAGGTTCCCCTCGCACATATGTGCTAGTCGTTCCTGACTCTAGGGGGCAGTGCTCATCTCCATTTCGAAGCCGCTGAGCCAGCTCTGTCCGAAGACATCTCCAGGGTCAAATGGCTGGCATGACTCAACACCGAAGACGCACAGAATGCTGTTACCTTCCCACCAAAGGTGGTCCCTTTTTTCCTACTTGCATTTTTACATAATTTCCAACTGCTAAGTTGGCAGAAGCTGGGACAAGTCATGGTAGCTCACTCCGTTATGCGGCGCTAGGGATTCAAACCGCTGAACTTCCTACTTTTCTGATCAACAAGCTCAGCGTCTTAGCCTCTCCATCCTTATATCCCTTACAGTATAGCTTATTCTTATTCAGGTCTGGAAAATGTTTTTCTATATATCTAATTTTTTCTGTTTCAGTTCTGGTCACCACAGTATTTTAAAATAAAAGGCCTTGAGACTCTGGAAAGAGTACAGAGAAGGCGAATAAAGATGATTAGGCGCCTAGAGGCTAAAACATTTGAAGAAAAGTTGCAGGAATTGGGTCTGTTTAGTCTAGCGAAAAATAGGGCTAGGGGGGACGAGAGAGTTGTCTTCCAATATTTGAGCAACTGCCACCAAGAAGAGGGGATCAACCTAATCTCCAGAGCACCAGAAGGCAGGACAAGAAATAACAGATGGAAACTAATCAAGGAGAGAAGCAACCTAGAACTAAGGAGAAATTGCCTGACAGGGAGAAGAATAAATCAGTGGAACAGCTTGCCTCCAGAAACTGTGGGTGCTCCATCATGGGAGGCTTTTCTCTGAAATGGTATAGACTCCTCTGCTCGGGCATGGAGTTGGACTAGATGATCTCCAAGATCCCTTCCAATTCTGTTTCTCTCTCTTTTTTCTTTTTTTCTTTCTTTTTCTCTTTCTTTCTTTTTCTATCTTTCCTTTCTTCCTTCTTTCTTTCTTATTTGTCTTTCCTTCCTTCCTTCTTTCCTTTCTCTTTCTTCCTTTCTTTTTCTTTCTTTCATTCTTATTTTTCTTTTCTTTATTTTCAATTTTTCAATTTCCTTCTTTCTTTCTTTCCTTCGTTATTTCCTTCCTTCTTTCTTTTTCTTTCCTTCCTTCCTTTTTCTTTTCTTTCTTCATCTCTCTCTCTCTCCCCCCTATTTCCTTGTCTTCTCCCAACCCTATAAATATTTAATGAATTTCCATCCACTTACTTTAATGGGAGATTGTAAAAGCATTTAACCATATTACACCCCTCTCTCTTTTGGAGACTGCATTATTCCAGCAGAACTGTTTTTATTAGAAGCAACTGGCTGCCTTGTTGCTGGAGATTTCTGTTTAAATATATATCCTGGTGTCTCCGAGCAGATGAAATCAAATTGCAGCCAAGGAGAAAGTAATTCACCAGAGCTATGGACTGATGTCAGGGAAAAAAATTTCAATTGGAGAGAGCTTCCTTTGAATACTCATGCTGATGTGTTACTGAAAATGCTACTCTCCTCCTCCTCCTCCTCCTCCTCCTCCTCCTCCTCCTCCTCCTCCTCCTCCTCCTCCTCCTCCTCCTCCTCCTCCTGTTCCTCCTCTTCCTCCTGTTCCTTTTCCTCTTCTCCTTCTACCTCCTTATCCTCCTCCTCCCATTCTTCTTCCTCTTCTTCCTCTTCTTTCTTCTCCCTCATTCTCCTCATACTTCTCATTCACTTCCTCCTTTTCCTCCTTCCTCCTCTTCCTCTTCTCCTTCTCCCTCATTGCCCTCCTCCTCCTCCTCTTCCTCTTCTTCCTTTTCCCTCACTCCTCATTCACGTCCTCCTCTTTCTCTTCTTCTTTCTCCTTCCTGTTCTTCCTCTTCTCCTTCTCCCTCCTCCTCCTCCTCCTCCTCCTCCTCCACTTTCTCTTCTTCCTTCTCCTCATTCACTTCCTCCTCTTCCTCTTCCTCAACCTTCTGTTCCTCTTCTCCTTCTCCTCCCTCTCCTTCTCTTCTTCTTCTTCCTCTTCTTCCTTCTCCCCCTTCTTTTCCTTCTTCTCATTCACTTCCTCCTCTTTCTCTTCCTCATCCTTCTGTTCCTCTTCTCCTTCTCCCTCCCTCTCCTTCTCCTCTTCTTCTTCCTCTTCTTCCTTCTCCCCCTTCTTCTCCTTCTTCTCATTCACTTCCTGCTCTTTCTCCTCCTTCTGCGTCCACCTGTTCCTCTTCCTCTTCTCCCTCATTCTCCTCCTCATCCACTTCCTCCTCCTCTTCCAGTTATGATATTTTTATAGACCAAACCTGAGATCCCCCCCCCAAACAAACACTTTTCTTCCCAATTCAAATATTTCATTTCAGAAAGAAGGTAGAACTTTTTGAATTCAGAGAACAAATACCAGGCACATGAAAAAAAACACCTGGCTGTCATTCAGGGTGCGATGAGTCACATAGCAGACCTTTCCCAGAAGACAAATTGTGGGGTGTGCTCATCAGATCTCCTGGTGCCTCCTAACATCCCATTATATCATTTTCTTCCTTCCTCCGGTCCCCCTCAGGCATATTTCCAGACAAAGCATCGGATTACAGCGATTTTTCCTATTTTTACTTTCTAACAATGCACCCCACTTCGAAATTTGAAGCGAGCAGTGGAGCATTCTGAGAGCAAAGTAGTGGGAAGAAGAAGAAAAAAGAAGATAAAACCAGAGAAACAAAAACTTATGAGAAGATATACAAGAAATGATATTTGCTGATCTATTTCCTTGACGTACGAGCTGCCTCGATTGCTGAAGCAAATGTAGACCATGTAGGAAATACATTTATTGGTTCTGCGAAGCTGGGATTGGAACCAAGGTAGCTTCGTTGATTAAAATGGATTTTGTCTTCCCCGAATAAGGGGAAATAATTAAAAAGAGTCAGAAAAAGGGAAAAGCTAAGCTTGGCAAATCTTCTGCACTCTGGTGAAGTTTACCTCCTAGACCTCTGGAATGGAGAGGAAAGGTTTCACAATTTGAAAGGTGTATAAATTCTAATGCATGCTTTTCTCCCACGTGTGAGGAACAAGACTGGTCCTCTCTCCTGGAACAGAAGATGCTAGGACTGGTAGAGTGGAAGATAATGGCACTTGCCATTTGATGGAATTTCTCTTCCCCAACAAGAAGATGTGATCTGACGAGAGGAGATACAATAGCAGTGTTCCAGCAGCTGAGGGGCTGTCACAACGATGGGGTGGATGGGACTATTTACCAAAGCAGCAGAAGGCCAGACAGGAAGCAATGGATGGAAACTAATCAAGGGCAGAAGCAACCTAGAACCAAGGAGAGATAAAGATAGATAGATAGATAGATAGATAGATAGATAGATAGATAGATAGATAGATAGATGATAGTTAGATGGATAGCTAGATAGATAGATAGATAGATAGATAGATAGATAGATAGATAGATAGATAGATAGATAGATAGATAAATAGATAGATAGATAGATATAGGTGGGTGGGTGGGTGGATGGAGAGAGAGAGAGATGATGATGATGATGGGTGGGTGGGTGAGTAGACAGATGGACAGATAAAGATGGATGGATTGATTTATGAATAGATAGATAGATATAGATAGGTGGGTGGGTGGATGGAGAGAGCGAGAGGGACAGAGAGTCAGAGAGAGAGAGACAGAGACATATCATGGGTGGGTGGGTGGGTAGACAGATGGACAGACAGAAATGGATGTATAGATAGATGGATGGATGGATAGATAGATGGGTGGATGGATGGATGGGTAGACAAATGAACAGACAGTGATGGATGGATGGAAGGACAGACAGACAGACAGACAGTTGATAGATGGATAGATGATACATAGATGATGGATGATGGATGGGTGGGTGGGTGGATGTAGACAGACAGATAGATAATAGATAGAGAGATAGACAGACAGACAGTCAGAAACAGACAAACAGATACATAGATAGATAGAGATAGACAGACAGATGATAGAGATATAGAGATACAGACAGAGACGGTTTAGATAGATATAGATGATAGATAGATAGATAGATAGATAGATAGATAGATAGATAGATAGATAGATAGATAGATGATAGATAGACAGACAGATAGACATATAGATGATAGACAGATAGATAGATAGATAGACAGATAGATGATAGACAGATAGATAGATAGATGATAGATAGATAGATAGATAGATAGATAGATAGATAGACAGACAGATAGACAGACAGATAAATGTCAGTCCTTCAAAATAGACCAGGAAACCAAACCAAAACTATGCAAGCTAATGCTACTTTTATTATAAGGTTACAGGAAAACAATTGTCCCATGCTGAAGGCTTCCAAGATTTTGCTCTTCTAACCTACCACAATTAAGAGTATTTCTGGTATCCCTGCAGTGGTTGTTTCTTCGCTTGTGGAATCCCTTTCCTTCAGACGTTCATGGGCGCCCCATCACTGGAGGCTTTCAAGAAGGGATGGCATAGCCACTTATCTGAAACGGCGTAGCCTCTCCTGCTCGTGCAGGGCGAGGTGACCTCCAAAGTCCCTTCCAACTTTGTTATTCTATGTTAAGACACATCAAGAGAGGAAGTCTGTGGGACCATCATTATGGAGTTTCCACCACCGTAAGGTCACAATTGGCTTCCCGACATCCAGCACGTTGTGTACCAGCTTTCGTTGAAAGGGAAGAACTTAAGCCAAACTGAGCAAATTTCGCAGCTTGGGAAGAAACCCCAATGTGTGCTGACGCCATGCCAGGCGAGCAATTTGAGCAGAGCGTGGCAAAACAGTTAATAATCTGGATTTAAAAATACCCACCGACGCCAACCCCTTCTTCCTATTTATAGCCGATGATGCCAAAAAGCCTTATTTTAGCATCCTAACAAGCAGGAGGCTTGTTAGCAATAGTGAGAATCCCACATCCGTCACTGCGCGTCGTGTTTCCTGCTAGACACTTGACATCATTTTAACGGCGTGCAAAGTGCCAGCGGAAGGAGGCTTCCCGTGTGTGGTTTGTAACGGAAGACAGATGACGCTTCTTAGATTAGTGATCCTGCACTTCCACGGGTGAACCCGTGGGTTGAGCTTAATACCAGCTTCTCAATTGCTTTCGTTGTTCAATCAGCTGACCCCCAAGGAGCCAATCGTGGCTCTCTAGATTCTAGTAAACTTGATTGTTAGCAGGGGTAGAATTCAGCCGGTTCAGGAACTGGATGCCGATTTTGGAATGGAATGGAATGGAATAGAATAGAATTACAATTGGAATGGAATGGAATGGAATAGAATGGAATGAAATAGAATAGAGTAGAATTACAATTGGAATGGAATGGAATAGAATGGAATGGAATAGAATTACAATTGGAATGGAATGTAATGGAATAGAATAGAATAGAATGGAATAGAATAGAATTACAAATGCAATTGAATGAAATAGATTAGAATTACAATTGTAATGTAATGGAATAGAAAAGAATAGAATTACAATTGTAATGTAATGGAATAGAATAGAATTACAATTGGAATGGAATGGAATAGAATAGAATTACAATTGGAATGGAATGGAATAGAATAGAATTACAATTGGAATGGAATGGAATAGAATAGAATTACAATTGGAATGGAATGGAATGGAATAGAATTACAATTGGAATGGAATGGAATAGAATAGAATTACAATTGGAATGGAATGGAATGGAATAGAATTACAATTGGAATGGAATGGAATAGAATAGAATAGAATTACAAATGCAATTGAATGGAATAGAATAGAATTACAATTGGAATGGAATGGAGTAGAATAGAATAGAATGGAAGGGACCTTGGAGGTCTTCTAGTCCAGCCCTCTGCTCAAGCAGGAGAACCTATACTATTTCAGATAAGTGTCTGTCTAGTCTCTTTTTAGAAACGTAAAGGTATAATATTTAAGCCAATCTATCCCTACTTCATCACTAAAAACCTTCAAGGAGACTATTGCTGAGAAGGTCTTCCTATTTCCCTTGTTTTCCCCTCTCTCCTTGGGGTGGGTGGGTGGGCGAGAGATAAAAGGCGAAGGCGTGCTCCTCAATTCAATTATATATTTCTTTCTTTTTTTAATGCAGATTTTTCTGTATCGTCCCAGTGGCGAGCATCTCGCTACAAATCCTTGTTCTAATTCTAGAACAAGCCCTGCCTTTGATCTCCTTATCCGGGTTGTTAAGTATTATCACGAGGATTAATAAGGCGCTCGCCGATAGCGCCTGGCGAGACCACCAGGCTGGCCATCGAAAATCTCGCCCACCCCTGTTTACTGCTGCCTTTAAGCAAAAACGGTGAGATTGTTTGTGACCAAGTAAAGAATTTACCTGCCAATCCCAATCAGTTTCTCACGACGGCCACCTTTTCTCAGCAAGGGCTTTTTACTGGTCGGTAATTTCTCATCCAAGACAGCAAACATTTCAACCCCTGACAGTTTCCTGTCAATCTAGCAGCTTCGTGTCTTGTTTTCGGAATGCTAACCTAGCCAGAAAGTCAGAAAATGTTGCTTCTTACCTGCAGCTCTGGGCTGAAATGACATGACAGGCAAGACCGAAGGAAGAGAAGCTGGAAAAGATCCGTTCGAGATCCGGGTGGAGATTCCAAAGCTATTATTCAGCATTTCCAAATGAAGGGAGAACCTCTAGGCTGCATGGACAGAGGGATAGGATCAAGATCACGCGACGTGTTCATGCCACTTCATAAGGCTGTCCTGACCCAGGCTTCCCCAAAAAGCACCAAGCAGATTCCCGATCCTAACAAAACCCCTTTTATTAAACGAATGTGAATTCCTCTCATTCACATTCAGTCAAGGCCTGGCAAACAGTCTTTCAAAGGAGTGTTTACGACTACAGACCTTATCTAGCTTGGAAAGCTGCCATGTAAATATTTCCCAAATGAGATGCTGTGCAAGGAAAGACTGGGCACAGAGTCTCTGAGATTCACGGACAGATCTTCACACTCCTGACATGAATCTAACGACTGAATGAACAAATTGTTTCCTGCAAAAGCCCATTCCTCTTTCGCTCCTCTTTTGTGTCCTATGGGAGGGGCCAATCACCGCCCACCTGTGGCTTTACTCCCAAGTCGACCCTGATTTTTCAGCTGTTCTTTTCTTCTGGCAGCTCTGCGCATGCGCACACTGGGAACAGGCTCCAGCTGTTCCTCTGCCTCACTAGCTTTGAAGGCAGCTGATAACTGCCAGACAGCCTCAGCCCTCTCTCTGCCTCCGATGCAGAGCCCTCGTCTGAGCCTTCCCCAGCCTCTAGGACTGGCCCATGCTCCTCCCCAACCTCCTCACTGTCAAACTCTGCACAACAAAGGCCTTGGGAAGGCCACACTTGGAATATGGCATCCAGTTTTGGTCGCCATGATGTAAAAACATCATAATCTAGAAAGAGTGCAACTAAGATGATTAGGGGACTGGAGATTAAAGCATGCAAACAATGGTTGCAAGAATTGGGTTTAATGAAAAGAAGGACTAGTGTTGACATAATAGCAAGTCATATATTACTTGTAGAGGGGCTGCCACAAGGAAGAGTGGTCAATCTATTTTTCAAAGCACCCGAAGGCAGGACAAGAAACAATGAGTGGAAACCAGTCAAGGAGAGAAGCAACCTAGAACTAAGGAGAAAATTCCTAACAGTGAGAACAATTAACTAGGGGGTTGCCATGTCTCCAGAAATTATTAGTGCTCCATCACCAAAGAGACTGGAAGGCAGATGAGAGCAACAAAGATGATTAGGAGACTGGAAACATATAAAGAACATTAATTGGGTACGTCTAGTTTGATGAAAAGAAGGACTAGGGGAGACAGGATAGCATTGTTCCAATATCTCAGGGGCTGCCACAAAGAAGAGGGAGTCAAGCTACTCTCCAAAGCACCTGAAGGCAGGAGGGTGGGATCGAAGTAGGGAAGGGAGAGGAGAAGGAGAGAAGGGAGGAGAGGGAAGTGGAGGTGAGGAAAGGAGGGAAGAGAAGGAATCAGAGGGGAGGGAAGGAGAAGGAAGGAGGGAAGGAAGGAAAGCTGAGGCAAGAAGAGTAGGGAGGGAAGAGATAGAGAGAGATGGACTGTTGTAAAATGGGAAATGCGATGCATTATAAACAAAAATGTATGATAAACACGTTTTTTTTTTAAAAAAGAAGAAACTGGACAACCATTTGTCTGAAATGATATAGGATTTCCTGATCAAGCAGGGGGTTGGACTAGAAGACCTCCAAGGTCCCTTCCAGCGTTATTGTTCTAATGTTGATGTTTTGAAGTCGCTTGAACTGGCGGAAGCCCTTTCGTCTTCCCTTCCCTGTGCAGAAGACAATTTTTGATCCTAACCCTCGGGGTAAATTGTTTTATTTATACTCCCAGGTCACCTCCGAGAGAGAAGAGGCGACAAGCGACGGGGAGCCCATCACTTCATTTTGGAAGCTCAGTCCGGCACCAATTACACAGGCTCGGGATGTGAATTGGTTTCTCAGAATTGCATCTAATCAGAGAAGAGGAGAAGTGTTAAGGAAAGGGAGGGTGGCAATTTCTTTTTCCTCTACCGGCTTACTTCATTGGGGCTTCCAAGAGGGAACTGGGGAGAATAGGCTCTGTTCCAAGTGGTGAGAATGGATTATGCCACTGAAATTTGCAAATACAGAGGGTGCATCCTGGAGGTGATATTGGCCACTGTGTCTGTATGCAGAGAGAGAGAGAGAGAGAGAGAGAGAGACAGAGACAGAGAGACAGAGAGAGAGACAGAGACAGAGACAGAGAGACAGAGACAGAGACACAGAGACAGAGACACAGAGACAGAGACAGAGAAAAAAAGGGACAGAGACCCTGATGGAGAGAGACACACACACACACACACAGAGAGAGAACCAGAGAGAGAGAGAGACAGAGAGAAATAGAGACAGAGACACTGAGAGAGAGAGAGAGAGAGAGAGAGAGACAGAGACAGAGACAGAGAGAGAGAGAGAGACAGACAGAGAGAGAGAAAGAGAGAAAGAGAGACAGAGAAAAACAGGGACAGAGACCTTGATGGAGAGACAGAGACACACACAGAGAGAGACAGAGAGACAGAGAAACACACAGAGATGGAGAGAAACACACACAGAGAGAGAAACAGAGAGAGAGAGCGAGAAAGAGAGAGAGAGAGACGGGAGGGAGAGAGTGAGTGAGTGAGTGAGAGAGAGATAGAGAGACAGAGAGAAAGAGACAGAGACACACAGACACACACAGAGAGACAGTGAGACACAGAGAGTGAGATGAGAAAGGAAGGAAGGGAGAGGAGGGAAGGAAAAGAGAAGAGAGGGAGGGAGGAGAGGAGAAGAGAAAATGGAGGAAAAGAGGAGAGGAGAAGAAAGAGAGTAGAGGGGAAAAGGAAGGAAAGGAGGATAGAAGAAAAGGAGGAGAGGAGAGGATAAGAGTGGAAAGGAAGAGGGGAGGGAAAAGAGGAGTGGAGGAGAAAGGGAATGACAGGAAAAAAGGAGAAGAGAGGAGGAGAAAGGGAAGGAAAGGAGAGGAAGAAAGGAGAGAAGACTGGTGGAAAGTTTGCTTAAACTTCACCACTAGGCTGTCATGTTGTCCTTATTTAATCTGTCTTTGCTAAACCGTACGTCAAATATCTATAAGAGTTTTTCCACCCCACCTCTTAAGTTAGTCAACTGTGCATCTGTTCGCATCTCTAACTAGAATTCTGAATACCTGTTAGTACATGCACACATATTTCTTGACCTGTTTACATACCTCCGAGGCATTCCCCCACCCATCACCAACCAAATTGGATCCCTTGGGATCTACGACCTGGTAAAGCAATTCATCTTGGCTTGTGCGTCAGTGTCTAACATCTATGGCTGTTGACATCATTGGTTTTACAAATCCATTTGATTAAGATTCTCTTTTCCTCCCTCTCCAAGTTTTGGTTTTTTTTAAAAAAGTATTGTGACGGAAGGTGCCGCTTTTCTCTTTTTGTTAACTACCAGGTGTTGAAATTAACAAGTGTGGTTGATTGGCATTTACCAGGGGAGGGGGGGGAATTGAAATTTTTTTTTTGAACCAATCTACCCTAAGAAAACGTTGCATTTCTCTGACTGCCTATTACCAGCTGGTATGGAGATTTATTAATATCTCACAGTATTAAGGTCATAAATCAAATCCAGGACCTCACTCCACACCCCAGAAGAAATTGCTTTCTTGCGACATATGGTGCAACCTTCAAAGCTTCTAAATTAATAAAATCCTTGCCAATCTACCCAAAAAGTTCAAAAAAAAAAAGAATCAAGAAAGAATAGAAAAAAAGGAAGTAACCGCACCAACATAATTCCAGGTTTCCATAATTCGTTATCTTAATTTTATAGAAGTCACTAAGTGTCCGTTGCTTTAGGATCAAAGATACAGGTTGAAAGTTCGGGGTCAAATTGAACAGAAGAACAGAGTTGGAAGGGACCTTGGAGGTCTTCTAGTCCAACCCTCTGCTCAAGCAGGAGATCCTATACCATTTCAGACAAATAGCTGTCTGCTCTCTTCTTAAAAACCTCCAGTGTTGGAGCATTCACACGTCTGGTGGCAAGCTGTTCCATTGGTCAATTGTCCTAGCTGTTTTGAAGTTTCTCCTTAATTCCAGGTTGCATCTCAACTTGATTAGTTTCCATCCGTTGCTTCTTGTCTTGCCTTCAGGCGCTTTGGAGAATAGCTTGATTCCCTCTTCTTTGGGGCAGCCCTTTGGATGTTGGAAGGCTGCTATCATGTCTCCCGTAGTCCTTCTTTTCATTAAATTAGACATAGCAATAGCACTTAGACTTATATACCACTTCACAGTGCTTTTACAGCCCTCTCTAAGCGGTTTACAGAGTCAGCCTCTTGCCCCCAAACAAGCTGGGTCCTCATTTTACCCACCTCGGAAGGATGGAAGGCTGAGTCAAGCTGGAGCCAGTGAGACTCAAACTGCTGAACTTCAGGCAGCCAGCAGTCAGCAGAAGTAGCCTGCAGTACTGTATTCTTACACTGTGCCACCATGGACTCTATAACCAATTCTTGCAGCTGTTCTTCGTATGTTTTAGTCTCCAGTCCCCTAATCATCTTTGTTGCTCTTCTCTGCACTCTTTCTAGAGTCTCAACATCTTATTTTATAACAATGGTGACCAAAACTGGATGCAGTATTCCAAGTGTGGTCTTATTAAGGCTTCATAGAGTGGTATTAGTACATCGCTTGATCTTGATTCTATCCCTCTGTTAATGCAACCTAGGATTGCATTGGTCTATTTGGTTATCGCCACACACCTCTGGCTCATATTCAATGGTTTGACTACTAAGATTGCAAGATCCCTCTCACAGTTCCTGTTACCGAGCCAAGTTTAACCTAATCTGTACCTGTTACAGGTAGAGATGAAAGGAAATCTATACAGGTAATGTTGAAGGGACGCAGTGGCTCAGTGGCTAAGATGCCGAGCTTGTCGATCAGAAAGGTCGGCAGTTCAGCGGTTCGAATCCCTAGCGCCGCATGACGGAGTGAGCTCCCGTGACTTCTCCCAGCTTCTGCCAACCTAGCAGTTTGAAAGCATGTAAAAAATGCAAGTAGAAAAATAGGAACCACCTTTGGTGGGAAGGGAAACAGTGTTTTGTGCACCTTCGGGGTTGAGTCATGCCGGCCACATGGCCACAGAGACGTCTTCGGACAGCGCTGGCTCTTCGGCTTTGAAACGGAGATGAGCACTGCCCCCTAGAGTCGGGAACGACTAGCACAAATGTACGAGGGGAACCTTTACCTTACAGGTAACAGATTAAAGGAAAGTCACATCCGTGTCAAAATATAAACTGCGTGATTATGTCCAGGAGACAAGCCTGCCTTTCATATCTCATCCAACTTCCACTCCTTGCATCCAAGTGAAAAGGATCTGCAGCTTTCAGGAGCTATTTTTATTTTGTTCTCCCAGCCTCGGCGAAGACGCAAAGTGTTTCTTCGCCTCCGCAAAGCTGTGTGCTCCTTGCCAAATTTGGTTTGTGATACTCGTCGTTCCCAGATATTTTGTTTCCCCATCGATTCTGGGCAAACATATGTAATTTGCCAGCCCGGGACGCAGCGCGTATCTGGACAATTTGCCCTGCGTTAAAAGAGAGTCTGCGTCTTCTTCTCCTTTGGAATCTCAAAAGTTAAAACCAGGGAACAACGGCCAGAGAAAAATCAAACATTCTTATCTCCACGGGATGCCTGTCACGGCTTTAAGTGTCTCCGATTTGGCGAGGAGGCCCCAATCTCAATAGCTTCATGGGATCTCCATCAAGGTTTTACAGAGCTCTTTATTGAAAATGAGGGTACTTTGCCATGAGAAATGGCCGGTATCAGGGAGATGGATCTGAGAGATAGGCTTAAGTTATGCTTAAAGGAGGCCCGTTGAAACCAGGGGTACAAAACTGTGCGGTTGCGTCTAAATTCTCTCTTGTTTCATTGGGATAGATTGGCTCTTTTGCAGCAGGCAAGGGTGGGTTTTATTGAGTTTTGATTTACCGTTTTGTGTGAAGCCAAAGGTTGCAAGGTGGGAACAGAATATGGGATGGGATGGGATGGGATAAAGATAGGATAGGATATGGAATGGAATGGATTAGAATGAAATGGAATAGAATAGAATAACAGAGTTGGAAGGGTCCTTGGAGGTCTTCTAGTCCAACCCCCTACTTAGGCAGGAAACCCTACACCACTTCAGACAAACAGTTATCCACCGTCTTCTTCAAAACTTCCAGTGTTGGAGCATTCACAACTTCTGGAGGCAACTTCTGTTCCGCTGATTCATTGTTCCAACTGTCAGGAATTTTCTGCTTAGTTCTAAGTTGCTTCTCTCCTTGATTAGTTTCCACCCATTGCTTCTTGTCCTGCCCTCAGATGCTTTGGAGAATAGCTTGACTCCCTCTTCTTTGGGGCAGCCCCTGAGATATTGGAACACTGCTATCATGTCTCCCTAGTCTTTCTTTTCATTAAATTAGACATATCCAATTCCTGCAACCGTTCTTTGTATATTTTAGCCTCCAGTCCCCTAATCCTCTTGGTTGCTCTTCTCTGCACTCTTGAGCTCTAGGACTCTCCGATCTTGAATAGGAAGAACTAACCATCAATTTGCACAGTATCAACTAAAACGCAAACATTTAAAAGAATATCAGAGCTGAAAGGGACCTCAGAGGTCTTCTAGTCCAACCCCCTGCTCAAGCAGGAGACTATTCAATTCTGGACAAGTGACTCTCAAGTCTTTTCTTAAAAGCCTCCAGCGATGGAGCATTCACAGCTTCTGGAGGCAAGTTGTTCCACTGATTAATTGTTCTCACTGTCAGGAAAGTTCTAGGTTGCTTCTCTCCTGGATTAGTAATGGAATAACAGAGCGTGAAGGGACCTTTGAGGTCTTCTAGTCCAACCCACTACTCAAGCAGGAGACCCTATACCATTTTGCATAAATGGTTATCTAATCTTCTTCTTCAAAACCTCCAGTGAAGGCAAGCCATACCTCTGGTTAATTTTTCTTACTATCAGGAAATTTCTCCTCAGTTCTAAGTTGCTTCTCTCCTTGATGAGTTTCCACCCATTGCTTCTTGTCCTGCCTTCAGGTGCTTTGGAGAATAGGTTGACCCCCCCCCCTCTTCTTTGGGTCAGCCACTGAAATTTACAATACAATACAATAGCAGAGTTGGAAGGGACCTTGGAGGTCTTCTAGTCCAACCCCCTGCCTAGGCAGGAAACCCTATACCGTTTCAGACAAATGGCTATCCAACATCTTCTTAAAGACTTCCAGTGTTGGGGCATTCACAACTTCTGGAGGCAACTTCTGTTCCACTGATTAATTGTTCTAACTGTCATTTATTAGAGGTTGGACTAGAAGTCCTCCAAGGTCCCTTCCCATTATGTCATTCTATTATTCTATTCTGTTATTCAACTCCCGTTATTCTGTTCTGTATTTCCTTTCTTTCCATCAAAGAGAAAGGGCTGCTTTGCCCCCATAGAAGCTGGACCAAATTCTTGTTCACCGCCCCTACTGCCATGGATAGCTGCAAGGTATGCTTCCCCCATCCACCCACCCACCCCCTCACCCCCCCAAAAAATAGAAAAGGAAGTGTGGAGAATTTGGGAAGACAGTTACACTCGCACCTAAGCCAAATTATAGCATAATGTTGGCTGGTGTGATACCACAGGGCGAAAAGGATAGCTAAAATGTAAATGCAGCAATTAAAGGAGAGAAATTCAAAGATCAGCTAATCCTACGAATAACAGTTAGCTCCGTCACATTAGCTATCTGTACAAAGGTAGACTTTCTTAATAGGGGGTAACACTCCATCCACTGTCTCTTTTGTCCTTTTGAGAGTGTCCTCTTTTCCTGCTTGTTAGAGACGGGGTGGAACTACGTGTAATCAAATGAACCAGATCTGCAAGAGACCGAACAGGTGAATTCCCTTAACGGATTAAGCTTGATTAGCTTTAACCTTGCTTAATTTCCTAGCAATGTTACACACCGCCAGTGAACCTGTATCGTTTGGATAGAGACCGGTTGAAGGTAATGTGTGAATCCAGAGAGTCGGTTAATCCGGGAGCAGGTAAAAATGCTGTTTTATCTCAAGAGAGAAAACAGTTGGTTTCCGAATGTTTCATTACCAGGCTAGGTAACATCTTCAGTGGAGTTTAGGGGACGTCGGTATCTTTGTGTTTCTGTTTATAAGGGTTATAAAGATAGATAGCTTATAAAGATAGATGGATGGATGGATGATAAAGACAGATAGAGACAGACAGAAATAGCTAGCTGATAGACAAAAGATAGATAGATAGATAGATAGATAGATAGATGGATGGATGGATGGATGGATGGATGGATGGATGGATGGATGGATGGATAAATAAGGCAGATAGAGACAGACAGAAATAGCTAGCTGATAGACAAAAAATAGATACATAGATGGATGGATGGATGGATGGATGGATGGATGGATGGATAATAAAGGCAGATAGAGACAGAGAGAAATAACTGATAGACAGAAGATAGATAGATAGATAGATGGATGCATGCATGCATGGACGGACGGACGGACGGACAGACACAGACAGACAGACAGACAGATGAGGGTGAAGGTTCATTCACCTAGTTTGTGGGTTGGTATCCAAATGTTTCATTACCAGGCTATCTTCAGTGGAGTTTAGGGGACGTCAGTATCTTTGTGTTTCTGTTTATAAGGGTTATAAAGATAGATAGCTTATAAAGATAGATAGATGGATGGATGGATGGATGGATGGATGGATGGATGGATGGATGATAAAGGCAGATAGAGACAGACAGAAATAGCTAGCTGATAGACAAAAAATAGATACATAGATGGATGGATGGATGGATGGATGGATGGATGGATGGATGGATAATAAAGGCAGATAGAGACAGAGAGAAATAGCTGATAGACAGAAGATAGATAGATAGATAGATAGATAGATAGATGGATGGATGGATGGATGGATGGATGGATGGATGGACGGACAGACAGACAGACAGATGAGGGTGAAGGTTCATTCACCTAGTTTGTGGTTTGGTATCCAAATGTTTCATTAGCAGGCTAGGTAACATCTTCAGTGGAGTTTAGGGGACTCCTTGAAGATGTTACCCAGCCTGGTAATGAAATGTTTGGAAACCAACCCACAACCAGAATAAACCTCCAGCTTTAGGTCCAGTTGCTTAACAACCATTCAAAGGCCTGTGGGAGCTACCTCCAAGGTACTTACAACTTGGGTTCAACGTTCTAATGGTCAGCATACGTTCATACATACATAAATACATGTGGTCACCTGACTACACTTCAGGCAACCAGGTCACGCCGTCATGTGATCCTGTTTTATCATCACACTTTCTTCTGGCTTTTGACATCGCAAACCCTTGGTTCAACTAATGCCCGGGCTGACTTGCTTAACGACCAAAGTAAACAAAGTCCTGAAACCATCCTGAGTTTCAATCGTGATGAATAGGCTCCGTTACGGTTGTAACTTGAGGGTCTGGTCCACCTTGCCTTCCGAGGCAGAGGAAAAGGCATACCTTTTGCTTGGGTCTCGCAGGAATTATGGGGAGACGTTCGAAGGAGGACGTCGAAATGCAAACTGGGTCAAAGCATATTCATTCCGGACAGCCGTCATGGTCTGCCTTTATGAAGAACTGTCTATCATTCCTACTTCCCGTATTTCTGCAAACAGATGTTAAAGGGAAAAGTAAAGGTTCCCCTTGTACATATGCGCTAGTCGTTCCCGACTCTAGGGGGCGGTGCTCATCTCCGTTTCAAAGCCGAAGAGCCAGCGCTGTCCGAAGACGTCTCTGTGGTCATGTGGCCGGCATGACTCAACACCGAAGGCGCACGGAACGCTGTTCCCTTCCCACCAAAGGTGGTCCCTATTTTTCTACTTGCATTTTTAACGTGCTTTCGAACTGCTAGGTTGGCAGAAGCTGGGACAAGTCACGGGAGCTCACTCCATTATGCGGCGCTAGGGATTCGAACTGCCCAACTGCCGACCTTTCTGATCGACAAGCTCAGCGTCTTAGCCTCTGAGCCACCTTAACATCCCTTAAAATAATTGCTCTTGGGAGCTGCTCCTCACTCCAGTTTCTGGGAAAGTCGCTGTCTTCCTTTCAAACATTCATTCGGGAAGAAGGGCTTTAGATAAAGCGAGGAAGGTACCTGCTTGGAATGCAAATTTCCCTCCCTGCAAATCCTTGACATCTGGAGTAGAAGGGATCTGAGGTTAGAAGGAAGAGAAAGCGCGCCCAAGGTCTTATTAAAAGGGGGAAAAAAAATGTTGGTTGCTATAAAAAGAACAGGCAGTGCAGAATGGAGCAGGGCTTAAAACTTTCACACCATGCATAAATTTGCTTCTTGGAATTCTCCAAACAGGAGAGACTTAAATGCAGTCACTGCATTGAACACTGGGCCCTATTTAACAAAAGGAAATTCAATGTAGAGAAAAGTAAAGTCCTACACTTAGGCAAGAAAAGTCAAAAGGACACATATAGACTGGGTGAAACCAGGCTTAATAGCATTGACTGTGAGAGGGATCTTGGAGTCTTAGTGGACTCAGTGGAAATAGGAGCTAGCCGTGTGCAGCGGCAGCCAAAAAAGCCAATGCAATCCTAAATTGCATTAACAGAGGGATACAATCAAGATCAAGGGAGGTACTAATACCACTCTATAACGCCTTAGTAAGATCACACCTAGAACACTGCACCCAGTTTTGGTCACCAATTAAAAAATTGCTGAGACTCTAGAAAAAGGGGAGTGGGCTTTTGGAGGAAACAATTTATTCATTCGTTTCAGGAGTGTGAAGATCTGTCCGTGAATCTCAGAGACTCTGTGCCAAGTCTTTCCTCGCACAGCACCTCACTTGGGAAATATTTACATGGCCGCTTTCCAAGCTAGATAAGGTCTGTGGTCATAAATGCTCCTTTGAAAGACTGTTTGCCAGGCCTTGGCTGAATGTGAAGGAGAGGAATTCACCTTCGTTTAATAAAAGGGGTTTTATCGGGACCAGGAATTTGCTTCGTGCTTTTGGGGGAAGCCTAGGTCAGAACAGATCAAAAAACCGAGCGCAACGTATGAAATGAGGCTCACCCACTCACATAGCTGAGATAC
>NW_028113426.1:0-26251 GCF_964273705.1 Natrix helvetica
GGTTGGGTTCATTCCCCCCCGGCCTGTTTTTGGCCCCAGGAGGCTGCAGGGAGGCCTGCTAGGCCCAAAACTGGGCGTGGGGGGGGTACATCTCCTCGGGTTGTTTTTGGTTTCAGGAGGCTGTAGAGAGGTCTGCTAAGCCCAAAACTGGGCGTGGGGGGGGGGTCTCACACGCACGCACGTGGGGAGGATCATGCACGCATGTGAGGGGGGCAGGGTGCACAAGGGGGGACATGCAGGCATTGCGTGTTGGGTGTGGGCACGCAAGTGTGTGCGCTATCGCGCAAATATATAGATGATAGATAGGTAGGTAGGTAGAGAGAGAAAGAGAGAGAGAGAGAGAGAAGAGAGAGATACAGAGAGAGAGAGAGAGAGAGAGAGAGAGAGAGATACAGAGAGAGAGAGAGAGAGAGAGAGATAGATATAGATAGACAGACAGACAGATAATAAATGATACCATAGATGGATGGATGGATGGATGGATGGATGGATGGATGGATGGATAGATAGATAGATAGATAATAAATGATACCATAGATAGATAGATAGATAGATAGATAATAAATGATACCATAGATAGATAAATAGATTGATAGAGATAGATAGATAGAGATAGACAGATAGACAGATAGATAGGTAGATGATAGGTAGATAGATAGATAATAAATGATACCATAGATAGATAAATAGATTGATAGAGATAGATAGATAGATAGATAGATAGATAGATAGATAGATATAGACAGATAGACAGATACAGATAGACAGATAGATAGGTAGATGATAGGTAGATAGATAGATGATAGATAGATAGATAAATAAATGATACCATAGATAGATAGATAGATGATAGATAGATAGATAGATAGATAGATTGATAGATAAATAAATGATACCATAGATAGATAGATAGATGATAGATAGATAGATAGATAGATAGATAGATAGATAGATAGATAGATACGGTAGATACGGTAGATAGATAGATAGATAGATAGACAGAGATAGATAGAGATAGATAGATAGATAGACATACAGACAGATATAATAAAAAAAGCAAACATTTCTCACGTGTGCTTGGGTGTGTGTTTGTATTAGTTGCTAGTACACTTATATAACCATCACGGTTTTTAAAACACTTGCTGTTTATTTTTAATTTATGTATATATTTTTGCGCTGGGTACCTTCTGTTTTTTCCCCCCCTCTCTTCTTTTTCTGTTACTATTTTAAAAGCAATTACAAATATTTTTTTAAAAAAAGCTTTGGTGAGCGTTGGCATTACTCGGATAACCCATGGAACACAAGTTGCCTACGGAAGTTGTGGGGGGCTTCATCCCTCGAAGCTTTAAAGTAGAGACTGGACTGCCATCTGTCCGAAACGGTGTAGGGTCGGGATGGCAAACCTATGCCACGCATGTGAGAAACGGCACCTCTCGGAACGCCAGAAAATGGCCTGAAAATGACCCAAACCCAGGCAGGTTTCTGGGCCGTTTCTGGGCCATTTTCCAGCACCCCAGTGCCCACGAAGACCATTGCAAAAACATCTTAAAACAGCCTGAAAAACGGCCCAAAATGCCCCTAAACAGCTCCAGACGTATGTTTAACATTACATGTTTTGACAGCAGCAAGAACGGCATTTGCGCAACACTGGAAAAATGAGGAAGCACCACCCGCAGAAGAAGAAATAAATAAATAGAAAACATTAGATGGTGCAGAAATGGACAGATTAACATTGAAGATAAAAGGAAAAAAAGAAAGACAGAGAATATTTCCTAACTTGGCACTTGCTTTATCAATGGTTGGATAATAGAGGTAGAAATTAGGAGCTTAATATTGTCATGTAAAGGTAGCTCAGTGGCTAAGACGCTGAGCTTGTCCATCAGAAAGATCGACAGTTCAGCGGTTCGAATCCCTAGCACCGCTTAATGGAGTGAGCTCCCGTGACTTGTCCCAGCTTCTGCCAACCTAGCAGTTCGAAAGCACATAAAAAGTGCAAGTAGAAAAATAGGAGCCACCTTTGGTGGGAAGGTAACAGCGTTCCGTGTGCCTTCAGCGTTTAGTCATGCTGGCCACATGACCACGGGGTGGGGTCCGGCTTCTTCTACTGCCGGTTCAGTCATGGATGTGCTTCGGACATACATGCGCTTGATGCGCGCAATAGGTAAAAAAAACCAAGATGGAACCGATAGAACTGGTTCGGGGGCATGGCCAGCCGAATTACTACCTCCTCGGCCGAACCGGTAGGAACCCACCTCTGACGGAGACATCTTTGGACAGTGCTGGCTCTTCAGCTTTGAAAGGGCAATGAGCACCGCCCCCTAGAGTCGGGAACGACTAGCACATATGTCCGAGGGGAACCTTTACCTTTATTGTAAACAAATTGACTCATCCAGTACGCTGTTCACAAAGCACTTATTGCACATAAAGAGAAAATAGATAAATAAAATTAAAAACAACAACAAAAAAGATAGAAGGACTTCAACTCCCAGAATTCCTCAGCCGGCCATGACGATTTGAGGAATTCTGGGAGTTGTAGTCCACACCTCTTAAAGTTACAGTGTTTTTTTGTTTTTGTTTTAAAACCTGACTTCTTCGGATCCAGTAATATTCATTGTAGACTCTGAGGCTCACCCAATGTAGATGATATCGTCCGGGCCACCCACGATCACCCAGGAACAACTGCTGGAAGTCATCACGCGGCCCGAAGGGCTACGGATTAGGCCTTGCGGTTCTCTCCGGACATCGGGATAACCTGGGCAAACAGCTGCCAAGGCGGAGGAAGAGTGTCAGAAAAACGATGCCCCCTCTGTATTTTTTTTCCTAGCTCTTTGGCTCCTCTCAGACTCCTCCTCTTTTTGTCACTTTTTCATCCTTGTTCCAACGCAGGTTCATTTAGTGACCGTTCCAAAATTACAACAGCACTGGGGGAAAAAATGAGCATTTTTCACGCTCATTTTTCACACTGGTGAAGGGAGCTTCGCCCCATGCTGCGACCTTCCTTGCCACCGTTGTTAAGCGAATCACCGCGGTTGGGAAGCTAGTCACGCGGTTGTTAAGTGGATCGAGCTTCCCCGTTGATTTGGCTTGTCAGAAGGTCGCAAAAGGTGATTTGCCCCCCCTCCTGCGGGGGCACAGCAAACCGTCATAAATATGAACCATTTGCCAAGCGACCGACGTTTGATCGCGTGAGCATCCGGTAAGGGTTACAACTGGAAAAATCACCTTTTTCAGGGTCGTCGTAACTTTGAAAATGGTCACTAAATGAATGAAATTGAGGCCTAGCTTGGAAAATGCACCTTCTCTGGGGCAGCCCCCACCTTCTAGAATCAGGTCCCCATCCCGTCCCAGATCTGGCTGACTCCCACTCTGCTTGGTTCAAAAGCGACGAAAATCCAATAGGACTAGGGCAAGGAAGCAGGTGAGACCTCCTACTCGCTAAACTTTTATTTTTAATTCATTGTATTGTAATATATATATATATATGTATGTATGTATGTATGTATGTATGTATGTATGTACATGTTATATTTGTACTGATAAATAAATAAAGGGAGACTAGTATAGATCTATTTCGAGCTAATTAGCTCTCATCAGCTAGCCATACCCTTACTGGGATTTGAACCTGGGCTGTATTATATATTAGGCAGGAGTCTTAGCCAGTAAGCCACAGGCTCTCCTCCTTATCAGTTGAGCCAGGGAAATAGGTATGTATTTGTGTTACAAATAGATCTATACTAGTCTCCCTTTATTTATTTATCAGTACAAATACAACACAAATATAAAAAGGCAACATTAAAAATAAAAATATGGTTTTCTGCCTGCATGGTCTTCTGTGATGAGCCGAAGGACAGAAAGAGGGAGTAGTGAGCTTCCTCCCATATTTGGGCATACCAGGGGTTGTAACACAAATTCATACCTATTTCCCTGGCTCAACTGATAAGGAGGAGAGCCTGTGGTTTAGTGGCTAAGACTCCTGCCTAATATATAATACAGCCCAGGTTCAAATCCCAGTAAGGGTATGGCTAGCTGATGAGAGCTAATTAGCTCGAAATAGATCTATACTAGTCTCCCTTTATTTATTTATCAGTACAAATACAACACATATATATATATAAGCTTAAGCTGTGGGCTTAAGCTTGAAGATGGCAGGTGAGATCCTGCCGAAACGTTGCAAAGACAATCTCTACCTTACACGGGAAAAGACCCAAATACAACAAAACCAGCATACCTACACCCGTGAAAATCTACGAAAACAAATATATATATATTACATGGGAAAAGACCCGAATACATATACACACACACACACACACACACATACATACACACACACACACACATATTGAATAAACACAAACACCTTAAAATCATCTTCCATTACAAATTGTAGAAAGTGTGTCAATTGGTTACCAAAAACTTTCGTGCGTCCCTTCCACAGTCATCACCTATGATTCATATCAAGTTATATATTTTACATCACCTATATTTATATATATTGCTATCATCATACCTCATCCTTCATATGACTATAGTTGTTTTAACGTCCCTTTATAACAAACGTTCCAAAATTTAAAACAAAACCACATAGTGGCATTCCCTTATCTATTTTCAATATCATCCAGCCACATTATACCTTTATAACACATTCAAAATAAAAAATTAATTATATTTCATAACAAAACTTTTAGACCTCTTTTCTTAATCATTGTTTACAATTTATATCCAATTTCCCTTTTATCATGTCAATACAAATGATTACATTATTATCATTATCAGTCATTTATTTAACAATCATTTGACTAAGTTTAAACTTACTTTTCCCCCTTATTTTTCCACCATTTAAATTTTTTACCAAATTTCCTCTTATCAAATACATACATACATACATACATACATACATACATACATACATATGTATGTATTTGTGTTACAACCCCTGGTATGCCCAAATATGGGAGGAAGCTCACTACTCCCTCTTTCTGTCCTTCGGCTCATTACAGAAGACCATCCAGGCTGAAAACCATATTTTTGTTTTTAATGTTGCCTTTTTATATTTGTGTTGTATTTGTGCTGATAAATAAATAAAGGGAGACTAGTATAGATCCATTTCAAGCTATTTAGCTCTCATCAGCTAGCCATACCGAATCCCAGTAAGGGTATGGCTAGCTGATGAGAGCTAAATAGCTTGAAATGGATCTATACTAGTCTCCCTTTATTTATCAGCACAAATACAACACACACACACAGAGAGACACACACAGACATGTATGTATGTATGTATGTATGTATGTATGTATGTGTGTGTTACAACCCCTGGTATGCCCAAATATGGGAGGGAGCTCACTACTCCCTCTTTCTGTCCTTCGGCTCATCACAGAAAACCATCCAGGCAGAAACCCATATTTTTATTTTTAATGTTGCCTTTTTATATTTGTGTTGTATTAAATAGCTTGAAATGGATCCATACTAGTCTCCCTTTATTTATTTATCAGCACAAATACAACATATATATATACACACATACATATACACACACACATACATACATACACACACACACACTGTTATCATTATCAATTATTTATCTAACTTTATCCATTATCACTACCTTTTTAACATCATGCTCTCATTTTAACAAAATCTGTAGACCTCTTTTCTTAATCATTGTTTACAATTTATATCCACTTTCCCTTTTATCATGTCAATACAAATTGGGAGAAAGGAGCTGACGTCGCGACGGTACGACAATATCTAATGTTGGATTTTTCCCCCTTACCAGAGGGAGCCCCCTTGTGGAGTACTGTGAAGCCATGGCAACTCCACTGCACTGTACAGTAGGAGCCATTTTACGGCAGAACGTTAGAAGCCATTTTAAGCCACAACAGGTTGCATCTTAACAGAATACACACCCCAAGGTGTTTTAGGGGTGTCTTACACCTCCACAGTAATTTTCTCCAGAGAGTAAGTCATCTGTGTACCAAGTTTGGTTGAAATTGCTCGAGGCGTTCCAGAGTTATGCTGGAACACACAAAAGAGCCATTTTTATATATATACTATATAGAGAGATAATGGATATAATAAGCTTATATAACTTATAGGATAAGTTTCTATAAGAAAAATAATACATTATAATTTATTCTCCTATTAATAGAAGAATAAATTATTATTGCTAACCTAGTTCCCTCCTAGTTACTCACCTGTATGTGAGGAGTTACTTTCCACAGCCTGAATGACACCTAAGAGAAGGGAAAACAAGATGAATTAACATTTTAGACCAGTCTTTCTCCATCTCAAACATTATAAGGTGGGTGGATTTCAATTCCCAGAATTCCCCAGTCAGGGAATTCTGGGAGCTGAAGTCCAGCCGACTTAAAATGGCCGACACACACGCTTCTAGATTAATTTGCTTTTCCCCCCTACATTCCTTATGAACTTAAGATCATGATTTGGGTTCGTGGTTTTGACAGCTCATCCCCAACATTTTTTTTGTGGTCATGCCAAGATATTCGGTCGTTTTCTTCGCCTTCTTATTGAGTCTGTTCATCTTCCCCTCCGTAACTGTCTTGGTTTGGTTCTGCAACCCAGCAAAACAGATACAGACTTCAGAGGAGAATCAGAACTGCAGATAAAAAATAATAATTACTGCCAACCTGCCTTCCGTCGAGGAGACCTGTACGGGGCACGAGTCAAACAGAGGGCTGTGAAAATATTTACAGACCCCCTCGCAGCCTGGACATCAATTGTTTCCACTTTTACCCTCAATGCTATAGAGCACTGCACACCAAGACAACTGAGACACAACGACAGTTCCCCCCCCTGAGCGCCATCACTCTGCTAAACAAATAATCCCCTCCCCACTGTCAAACCATTCACTGAGGCTGTATTGCTATTACTACTAGTCTTCTCATGGTTCCCATCACCCATCTCCTCCCACTTAGGACTGCAGGACTGGGACTTCACTGCTTGTATCCTTACGATGGATATGGATATTGATTATTTCCTGATTGCTTATTTGCACCCCATGGCTATCATTAAGTACTTTACATTCTGATTCTTGTCTTTTTTTTTTTTTTGAAATTTTTTGTATTGTTTTAATGAAACAAAAAACACACACAAAAAAAGAATCATCCTTCATGACATCTTGTAGAAAGCGTGTCGATTGGTTACCAAATAAATTTCGTGCGTTTCTTCCACCTTCATTGCTCATACTTCATTCATATTGAATTGTACATTTGAAATCAACAAACTTTATGTGTTTTACTAGCAATGTACCACCATTCTCATTTAACTGTAATTATTTAAACGTGCTTTTATCTCTGAAATCATTTGTATTTAAAGACACAACCACCTACTGGCATTCATTAGCCATTTCAATAAACTCAGAGCTTGTATCCAATTTGCTTTTACCAATACCAACACGTGTATATATCATTAAACATTATCCATTAACATTTCCTTGTTATTGTTGTAGTTCCGTGATGGTGAACCTATGGCACGCGTGCCACAAGTGGCACGCGAAGCCATTTGTCAGGGCACGCGGAGCCATTTGTCAGGGCAGCTGAGTTCACCTTTTTAAAAGCTATTTTTCGCCTTCCCCAGGCTCCAGAGGCTTTATTAAGAGCCTGGGGAGGGCGAAAAGAGCCTCCCCCACCCCCCCGGAGGCTTCAGGGACCGTCCCTGAAGCCTTCGGAACGCTTAAAACCACCCTCTGAGCAAACCGGAAGTGACTTCCGGTTTGGTCGGAGGGTGGTTTTAAGCGCTCCGAAGGCTTCAGGGACCGTCCGAGGCTTCCCTGTTGCCTTCGGAGCGCTTAAAATGACCCTCCGAGCAACCCAGAAGTCACTTCCGGTTTGCTCGGAGGGTGGTTTTAAGCGCTCCGAAGGCTTCAGGGACCGTCCGAGGCTTCCCTGATGCCTTCGGAGTGCTTAAAACGACCCTCCGAGCAACCCGGAAGTCACTTCTGGTTTGCTCAGAGGGTGGTTTTAAGCGCTCCGAAGGCTTCAGGGACCGTCCGAGGCTTCCCTGATGCCTTCGGAGTGCTTAAAACGACCCTCCGAGCAACCCGGAAGTCACTTCTGGTTTGCTCAGAGGGTGGTTTTAAGCGCTCCGAAGGCTTCAGGGACCGTCCGAGGCTTCCCTGATGCCTTTGAAGCGCTTAAAACGACCGTCCGAGCAACCCGGAAGTCCGGTTTGGTCGGAGGGTGGTTTTAAGCGTTCCAAAGGCTTCAGGGACCGTCCGAGGCTTCCCTGATGCCTTCGGAGTGCTTAAAACGATCCTCCAAGCAAACCGGAAGTCACTTCCGGTTTCCTCGGAGGGTGGTTTTAAGCACTCAGAAGGCTTCAGGGAAGCCTCTGGACAGTCCCTGAAGCCTCCAGAGGGCCTCCGGGGGGTCGGGGGAGGCTCTTTTCGCCCTCCCCAGGCTCCTATAAAGCCCCTGGAGCATGGGGAGGGCAAAAAAAACATGTAAAAATGGGGGGGTCGCGCATTTTGCGCGCATGCGCACTGGGGGGGGTCGCACATTGCATTATGGGTGCAGCACGCCCGCACTCGACCCTCTGCGCTCCCCCCTCTTGTGGCACGCGAGCCAAAAAAGGTTCGCCATCACTGTTGTAGTTAGTTAAAAATTGTTTAATGTTTATATCACATCTCATCTTGTCTTTTTATGTACACTGAGGATATATGCTCCAAAGACAAATTCTATTCTATTCTATTCTATTCTATTCTATTCTTCTACTCTACTCTACTCTACTCCTTTTCAACCAGGTAGCCCTGACACCAAGGGTGAGATTTCTTAGTGGTCTCCTTTCCCTAAGCTATTTGCTGAAAACTAGGTGGGCTCACTCAAGTACAAGCTTCAAGGTTTGCCTTGTTCCTGTGAATTCCCCACTCAGATCTGTTTATTTCTTCTTCTTCTTTTTTGCCAATAAAAGAGTTTTCACATTTTTCCCTGGTTATTTTTCCTGGATCGTGCCAACCCAGCCCTAGGCTGCGTTAACGGAGGGATAGAAATCAAGATCACACGTAAAGTGTTAATGCCGTTTGAGAAGGCCTCGGTAAGGTCATACTTAGAAGACTTCATTCAGTTTTGGTCAACACGATGTAGAAAAGATGTGGAGACTCTAGAAAGAGTGCAGAGAAGAGCAACAAAGAGGATGAGGGGACTGGAGGCTAAAACATAGGAAGAACGATTGCAGGAACTGGGTATGTCTAGTTGAATGAAAAGAAGGACTAGGGGAGACATGATCAGGGGCTTCCAATATCTCAGGGGTTGCCACAAAGAAGAGGGAGTCAAGCTATTCTCCAAAGCACCTGAGGGCAGGACAAGAAGCAATGGGTGGAAACTAATCAAGGAGAGAAGCAACTTAGAACTGAGGAGAAATTTCCTGATAAAGAGAATAGTTAACCTTGCTTCCAGAAGCTGTGAGTGTTTCATCACTGGAGGTTTTGAAGAAGATACTTCAAAGTCACTTGTCTGAAATGGTCTAGGGTCTCCTGCCTGAGCAGGGGGTTGGACTAGAAGACCTCCAAGGTCCCTTCCAACTCTGTTATTCTGCTACTGTTATTAATCTGTGGAACGACTTGTGGCACTGGAGGTTTTTAAGAAGAGATTGGGCAACTATTTGCCTGAAATAGTAGAGAGTTTCCTGCCTGAGCAGGGGGGTTGGACTAGAAGACCTCCAAGATCCCTTTCAACTCCGTTATTCTATTATTGCATTAGAAATTTCCCAATCCATCCTACTAACATTTAGATTTGGGGATGCCCCATTTTTCTTAGCATGAAAGGTTGGACTACTGAGGAAAAAAAACTGGACCACTGGAATAAACAGAAAATATCACTGCATTCAGTTTTGGTCTCCACACTATAAATAAGATGTTGAGACTCTGGAAAGAGTGCAGAGAAGAGCAACCAAGGATGATGAGGGGATTGGAGGCTAAAACATACGATGAACGGTTGCAGGAACTGGGCATGGCTAGTCTAGTGAAGAGAAGGACCAGGGGAGACAGGAAAGCAGTCTTCCAATATCTCAGGGGTTGCCCCAGAGAGGAAGGGGTCAAGCTATTTTCCAAAGCACCTGAAGGCCAGACAAGGAATAATGGATGGAAACCGATCAAGGAGAGAGATTCAACCTGGAAATAAGGAGATGTTTTCTGACAGTGAGAACCATCAACGAATAGAACAGAAGTTGTCTTCAGAAGTTGCGGGGGCTTCATCCCTGGAGGCTTTCAAGAAGAAGAGATTGGACTGCCACCTGTCGGAAACGGTGTAGGCTCTCCTGCTAGGGCTGGGGGGGTGGGTTGGACTGGATGACCTCCAAGGTCCCTTCCAATTGTGTTCAACTGTGAAAGATCTAACAAGCAAGGGCGTGGAAAGGAGGAATCAACCCGCCTTCGCCAACCAAAACAAACTACAAAGCCGGAAGCCTCTTGCTTAAGAATCAGGTCGATCTCCCTTCCCAACTCCTGACCTTCAGAGCTTATATGGGAGAACCAGGGAAAAGGTGAAAAGTGGGGGGGGGGGAAGGTTATGTTTCCTCTGCAGCCCCACCCTGATCGAGGGGAGGAAGGGGGGAAGAGAAAAGGGGGGGAGTGGCCCCCTTGGCCCAAAGCTAATCTACCAACTCCTACCAGACTGGGAAGCATGGGGAATGAAGGGGGACTGTGGGAAAGGAAGGGGGGGGGACCGTGGGAAATCAAGGGGGATTGTGGGAAAATCAAGGGGGATTGTGGGAAATCAAGGGGGACCATGGGAAATGAAAGGGAACTTTGGGAAATCAAGGGGGACCATGTGAAATCAAGGGGGATTTGGGGGAATGAAGAGGATTGTGGGAAATCAAGGGGGAACATGGGAAACGAAAGGGGGGTCATGGGAAACAAAGGGGAACTGTGGGAAATGAAGGGGGACCGTGGGAAAATCAAGGGGGACCATGGGAAATCAAGGGGGATCTTGGGGAATGAAGAGGATTGTGGGAAATCAAGGGGGACCGTGGGAAACGAAGGGGGATCATGGGAATTGAAGGGGAACTGTGGGAAATCAAGGGGGATCGTGGGAAAATCAAGGGGGATTGTGGGAAATCAAGGGGGACCATGGGAAACAAAGGGGGATCATGGGAAATGAAAGGGAACTTTGGGAAATGAAGGGGGACCATGGGAAATCAAGGGGGATCTTGGGGAATGAAGAGGATTGTGGGAAATCAAGGGGGACCGTGGGAAACGAAGGGGGATCATGGGAATTGAAGGGGAACTGTGGGAAATCAAGGGGGATCGTGGGAAAATCAAGGGGGATTGTGGGAAATCAAGGGGGACCATGGGAAACAAAGGGGGATCATGGGAAATGAAAGGGAACTTTGGGAAATCAAGGGGGACCATGTGAAATCAAGGGGGATCTTGGGGAATGAAGAGGATTGTGGGAAATCAAGGGGGAACATGGGAAACGAAAGGGGGGTCATGGGAAACGAAGGGGAACTGTGGGGAATGAAGGGGGACCGTGGGAAAATCAAGGGGGGGCCGTGGGAATTCAAGGGGACCGTGGGAATTCAGGAAAATCACAGGAAACCAAGGGAAGGGGGGGATGGAAAGTGGGGGGTTCGCTCTCACCCAGCAGGAGCCCCAGCAGAATGAGGCAGGGGGCACCCCTCCTTTTAGCCGGGAGGGGCTGTCGGGCGCCCATCGCCCCCCGGATCGGAAAGGAGAGGAGGCTGATCTTCGGGCCGGGTCGGTCGGTCGGTCGCCTCGATCCACACCCCCCCCTCTTCTCTCTCTCGCTTCTCCCTTTCAATCGCCCATCTTCTCGGAGTCCGCCGGCTGCGCTGGGCGCTGGAGGTTCCACCGGTCTGGTTTTTTGGGGGGTTTTTCCTCCTCCTCCTCCGGGCGCCCCCCCTCCCCGCTGTTGGGAAACTTTGTTTCCTTCGGGAGCTTCCGGGCTCTGGCAACTTTGTCAGCCGGGGGAGGTGGGGGGGAGAGCGGCTACGTGACGCCGCCTCTTCCTCCGACTGGGCCCATCCCGCATCTGCGTTCACACACGCACTTACTCCTCCCTTTCCCTCCCTCCCTCCCTCCCTCCCTTGATCCGGGCATCGTGGCTGGGGAGGAGGGGGGGGCTTCTTTGATCCTCCCCCCACCCAGCCCCTCCCTCGATCTGCCCTTCTAAGGGAACCGCATCCCCCTCCCCTTATTCCCCTTACTCACCCCCCAGCCCCCACCCTGATGGGAATGGGACCGCTTTGAGGGGTCCCGCGCGTCGTGGGAAGGGGGCTTTGGGGGGTGGGGGGTGTCAGCCAGAAAAGGGTCCTCCGGAAAGTGGGGAGGGGGGGCTTTCCCGGAGTTGCATAGGAGGGATTACGCCCACCCCCATTCCTGATCTGCGGGGGGGGGCTGCGGGGGAGGGGTTTCCTTTGATCCTCCCCCACCCAGCCCCTCCCCCAGCCCCGATCTGCCCTTCTAAGGGAACCGCATCCCCCTCCCCTTATTCCCACCCACCCTGATGGGAATCGGACCGCTTTGAGGGGTCCCGCTTGTCGTGGGAAGGGGGCTTTGGGGTAGCCAGGAAGGGTCTCCTGGAAAATGGGGGGGGGGTGTCCCGAGGTTGCATAGGAGGGATTCCCCCCACTCCCATTCCCGATCTGCGGAGGAGGGGTTTCCTTTCATCCTCCCCCACCCAGACCCCTCCCCCAGCCCCTATCTGCCCTTCTAAGGATGCGCTACCCACCCACCCTACCGTCCTGATGGCAATCGGACAGCTTCGGGGTCCCGTGGGAAGGGGGCTTTTTTTGGGGGGGGGAGACGGAAAGGGTGTTCTGGAAAGTGGGGGTGGGTGGGAGGGTTTCCTCGGGTTGCATAGGAGGAATTTCCCCCCTCCCCAATTTGGGCATCCAGGCTGCGGGGGGGGGGTCCTTTGATCCTCCCCCGCCCAGCCCCTCCCTCAGCCCCTATCTGCCCTTCTAAGGATGCCCTCCCCCCCCCACCCTGATGGAAATCGCACCGCTTGGGGGGGGGAGTCCCGCGTGTCGTGGGAAAGGGGCTTTGGGGAGGGGGATGGCAGCCAGAAAGGGTCTTCTGGAAAGTGGGGGGTGGGTTTCCTGGGGTTGCATGGGAGGGATTCCCACCCTTCCCGGCTTGGAAAGTAAATGTGGGGCCTGGGGAATCCCCCCCTACTATGGGATTGAGTTCTCCTGCAGCGCCCCCTTCCGGCGCCCACGAGGTCCTGCCGTTGAGTCTCGCTTTCCAAAGGCTGCATTGGCTAGATATAGGGCTATATAACTAAAGCTGTGCATTTTGTTTTTCAAGCACGGGCATTTTAAGAAGCGTGGACTTCAACTCCCAGAATTCTCCAGCCAGGAAAAAGCAAAGAATTCTGGGAGTTGAAGTCCCAACGCTGCTTCTCTCCCCACCCCAGCTCGGGGGAAAACAACAACTCCGCTTTCTTCCATCACCTGGCTGCCCTCTCGTGGTCTCCCGAGGCACTGCAGCCTCGAGGGAGTCATGTGATCGGCAATAGGTTGGGTTCTGAGTTTTTGAATAGAATAGAATAGAATAGAATAGAATAGAATGTGTTTTGCAAGGGGGTTGGGCAATTACTATTTGTGGCTAATGGCTTTCGTCCTGTGCTGGATCTTGGGCTGCTTGTTCTAATCCTACCATTCTGCCTTTTTTAGCCGTCAAACTTTGCTGCAAGGAGTTTTGAAATATCTCCTCCGACTCTTCCCTCCTTCTTCCTCCTCCTCCAACTTCTTCGGCTTCCTTTTTCTTTTCCTCTTCTTCTTCTTCTCTTCCTCCGACTCTTCCCTCCTTCTTCCTCCTCCTCCAACTTCTTCGGCTTCCTTTTTCTTTTCCTCTTCTTCTTCTTCTCTTCCTCCGACTCTTCCCTCCTTCTTCCTCCTCCTCCAACTTCTTCGGCTTCCTTTTTCTTTTCCTCTTCTTCTCTTCCTCCGACTCTTCCCTCCTTCCTCATCCAACATCTTCTTCCAGTTCCATGTTCTCTTCTTTCTTCCTCCTCCTCTTTTTTCTCATTCTCCTCATTCCTCCTCCTCTTCTTCCTCCTCCTCCGCCTCCCTCCTTCTTCCCCCTCCAACTTCTTCTTCCACTTCCTTTTTATCTTCCTCTTCTTCCTTCTTCCTCTTTTCTTCCTCTCCTCATTCCTCCTCCTCTTCTTTCTTCTTCTTCTCTTCCTCCTTCTTCTCTTCCCTACTCCTTCCTCCTCCAACTTGTTGTTCCACTTCCATTTTATCTTCCTCTTCTTTTTCTCATTCTCCTCATTCCTCCTCCTCTTCTTCTCTTCCTCCCCCTCCCCCTCTTCCCTCCTTCCTCCTCCTCCTTCTTCCACTTCCTTTTTATCTTCCTCTTCTTCCTTCTTCCTCTTCTTTTTTTCTCATTCTCCTCATTCCTCCTTCTCTTCCTTCTTTCTTCTTCTCTTCCTCCTCCTCCTCCCTCCTTAGTCTTCCAACTTCTTCCAGTTCCATTTTCTCTTCCTTCTTCCTCCTCTTTTTTCATTCTCATTCCTCCTCCACTTCTTCTCCTCTTCTTCCTCCTCCTCCTCCCTCCTTCCTCCTCCAACTTCTTCTTCCACTTCCTTTTTATCTTCTTCTTCTTCCTACTTTCTCTTCTTTTTTCTTATTCTCCTCATTCCTTCTCTTCTTCTTTCTTCTTCTTCTCTTCCTCCTTCTCTTCCCCCCT
Organism: Natrix helvetica; assembly: GCF_964273705.1. Lineage (NCBI taxonomy): Eukaryota > Metazoa > Chordata > Lepidosauria > Squamata > Natricidae > Natrix > Natrix helvetica. The sequence continues at coordinate 14,672 of NW_028113426.1, forward strand.
CCTTCCTATTCCCACAACTTGTTGTTCCACTTCCATTTTATCTTCCACCTCTTCTTTTTCTCATTCTTCTCATTATCCTCTTCTTCTCTTCTTCCTCCTCCCTTTCTTCCCTCCTTCCTCCTCCTCTTTTTTCTCATTCTCCTCATTCCTCCTCCTCTTCCCTCCTCTTTTTTCTCATTCTCCTCCTTCCTCTCCTCCTCCTCCCTCCTCCTCCCTCCTCCACCTTCTTCCACTTCCTTTTTCTTTTCCTCTTCCTCTTTTTTCTCATTCTCCTCATTCCTCTTCCTTTTCTTCTTCTTTCTTCTTCTTCTTCTTCTCCTCCTCCTCCTCCTTCCTACTTCCTCCTCCAACTTCTTCCACTTCCTCTTCCTTCTTCCTCTTCTTCCTTTTTCTTATTCTCTTCATTCCTCCTCTCTCCTCCTCTTCCTTCCTTCTCCTTCCTCCTCCGCCAACCTCTTCTTCCACTTCCTTTTTTCTCTTCCTCTTCTTCCTTCTTCCTCCTTTTTTCTCATTCTCCTCATTCTCCCTCCTCCTCTTCTCCCTCTCCCTCTCCTTCTCCTTCATCACCCATCTTTTCCTATCCTCATTCTTCTTCTAAACCCAAGTGGATAAATTTGCAGGCAGAGAAAGGAGAACCGTCAACTTTAAAACTTTCCCTTCGTGCCGAGAACAAAGACCCCCGGGAAAATAAAGACGATTCACAGCAGAAACCCACTAACTCGGGCGGGCTTCTGTTGATCTGCAACCAGAAGTGACTTTGTGCCTTTCTTCTTTCTCCTCACCCCTACATTCCACAGATCGGGGTTTTTATTTTTTATTCTATTTTTTAAATTTTTCCTTTCGCTCTCCAGCTCCAGACGTGGTTTCTGGCACTTGCATTTTGCTGATTCCAATATTTTTTTAAAAATTTTTTTTTAAAGCTTTCCCACGTCCGCTTTCTCCCTGCCTCCTCCTCCTCCTTTTTCCTTTATTTTTTTGAGGGGGGTGGTGGTGTTTGTGTCTGGATTCCAGGAAGAACGGTCTAGAAATCGCACCGATTTTTAGTTACCTGGGGGGAAGAGAGAGAGAGAAGAAAAGAAAAAGAAATTTATTTAGGGAGAAAGTAAGGAAGAGCTTCGATTCCCTCCCACACAAAGAGGCATCTTGTGGCTTTCGGAAGGAGCGAAACAAGCCCCTTTTAATGACAGTTTCCGGGAAGACAGAGGGGCGAGAATTGGGAGGTTTCAAACTCAGCAAAATCGCAGGGCTGAGTCAACGAAGCAACCCAGTATCCCCAGATGGCTGACTGTGGGTGGGGGGGGGGGGCAGACAGGGATCATAAAGGCAGAGATGGGTGGAGAAGACAGAGGTGGGGTGGGGTGGGGGGGTTAGGAATCTGCTGAGAGACCCAAAAAAAAAAAACCCCACAACTTTTGGAGAGCAATAAAAGCTTTTGGCTTTAAGGAGTTGGCAGATTTCCATTTTCCTTCCGACCTTTTCCCGGCTTCTCAGAGACTTATTTCTGAAGTTCAACAACTTTAAAACTCCCAGAATTCCCCTGACAGACATGGGGGATTCTGGGAGTTGGAGTCTACCCCTCTTAAAGTCGCCGAAGTTCAGAAAAAGAGCTCCAAGGTGGCACAGATATTAATTCACCTAATTTTGTTCCTCTCCGGTAACCTAATACTGCTAACTAGGGCATACAAAACCTTTGCCAGACCAATCCTCGAATACAGCTCGTCTGCATGGAATCCACACCGTATATCGGACATTAATACAACTGAGCGAGTCCAGAGGTATTTCACGAGAAGAGTCCTCCACTCCTCTGCTCACAATAGAATCCCTTCTTCCACCAGGCTCCAAATTTTGGGCTTAGACAATCTGGAACTGCGCCGCCTACGATCGGAGCTAAGGACTGTACCCAAAACGTCCTACCTGTCAACGGCTACTTCAGCTTTAACCGCAGTGATACACGGGCCAACAATAGATACAAACTCAAGGTAAACCGCTCCAAACCCGATTGCAGAAAATACGACTTCAGCCGCAGAAGTGGTCAACGCCTGGAATGCTCTACCTGACTCCGTTGTTACTTCCTCAAACCCTCAATACTTTCGCAAACTGTCTACCGTGGACCTCATCCCATTTCTCCTTAGTTCTAAGTTGCTTCTCTCCTTGATTAGTTTCCATCCATTGCTTCTTGTTCTACACTCAGGTGCCTTGGAGAATAGTTGGACTCCCTCTTCTCCGTGGCAACCCCTGAGATATTGGAAGACTGCTCTCCCATGTTATTTCTCTTCCGTGTTACAATACAATACAATAGCAGAGTCGGAAGGGACCTTGGAGGTCTTCTAGTCCAACCCCCTGCCTAGGCAGGAAACGCTCTACCGTTCCAGACAAATGGCTATCCAACATCTTCTTAAAGACTTCCAGTGTTGGGGCATTCACAACTTCCGGAGGCAACTTCTGTTCCACTGATTAATTGTTCTCACTGTCAGGAAGTTTCTCCTCAGTTCTAAGTTGCTTCTCTCCTTGATTAGTTTCCACCCATTGCTTCTTGTTCTACCCTCAGGTGCCTTGGAGAATAGCTTGACTGCCACTTCTTTGGGGCAACCCCTGAGATATTGGAAGACTGCTATCATGTCTCTCTTAGTCCTTCTTTTCATTCAACTAGACGTACCCAGTTCCTGCAACCGTTTCTCATAGTCCCCAGTTTATTATTTATAAATAATAAAAATCAAATAAAAATAATAAATAATAATAAAAAACAAATAATACACAATACACAATAAACAAATAATAGATAATAGATATAAATAACTAATAAACAAACAAAGAAAGAAAGAAATCAAATATTGATCAGGCAGGAGAGGTCAACCCAAAATGGTCTGCGCCACCAACCCTGGGCGCTGCCTTTTTTTTCGTTCTGCCTGCGCTACCTCGCAGGGTTGTTGGAGGAGAGCTGACCAGAGGCGGGTTATTGATTAATCGATGGATTTATATCAGGCCTTTATTATTATTGTTTTTTTTAAATAAATAACAAAGAAGACAAACATATCCAATAGTCTTTCGTGTTCCTATTCTCCCCACAACGACAACCCGGTGTGGGGGGCTGAGGCGAGAGAGGGACTGGCCCAACGTCACCCAGCTGGCCTCCAGGCCTAAAGCAGAACTAGAATTCACTGTCTCCTGGTGATTGGCTTAGTCACCCAGCCATCTTTCACGCCTAAGGTAGAACTAGAATTCACTGTCTCCTGGTGATCGGCTTAGTCACCCAGCCATCTTTCACGCCTAAGGCAGAACTAGAATTCACTGTCTCCTGGTGATTGGCCTAGTCACCCAGCCATCTTTCACGCCTAAGGCGGAACTAGAATTCACTGTCTCCTGGTGATTGGCCTAGTCACCCAGCCATCTTTCACGCCTAATGCGGTACTAGAATTCACTGTCTCCTGGTGATTGGCCTAGTCACCCAGCCATCTTTCACGCCTAAGGCGGAGCTAGAATTCACTGTCTCCTGGTGATTGGCTTAGTCACCCAGCCATCTTTCACGCCTAAGGTGGAACTAGAATTCACTGTCTCCTGGTGATTGGCTTAGTCACCCAGCCATCTTTCACGCCTAAGGTGGAACTAGAATTCACTGTCTCCTGGTGATTGGCTTAGTCACCCAGCCATCTTTCACGCCTAAGGTGGAACTAGAATTCACTGTCTCCTGGTGATTGGCTTAGTCACCCAGCCATCTTTCACGCCTAAGGTGGAACTAGAATTCACTGTCTCCTGGTGATTGGCTTAGTCTCCCAATCAGCTTTGACATATAAGGTAGAACTAGAACTTACTGTCTCCCAGTGATTTCATGCCTAAAGTGGGATGAGAAGTCACCTTCTCCTGGTGATTGGGCCAGTTATCTATCTATCTATCTATGTATCTATCATCTATCTATCTATCTATCTATCTATCTATCTATCTATCTATCTATCTATCTATCTATCTATCTATCATCTATCTATCTATCATCTATCTATCTATCTATCTATCTATCATCTATCTATCTATCTATCTATCTATCTATCTATCTATCTATCTATCTATCTATCTATCTATCTATCTTTTTCTGCCAAAGGCTATCTTCTCGTGATTGGCCTATAGTCCACCCATCTTAAAATCGCTGAGGTACAGAAACACTGTCTCAACTGGCTTTCATGAGACTAGAACTCATGGTCATATGGCCAGCATGGCTAAACGCTGAAGGCACACGGAACACTGTTCCCTTCCCACCAAAGGTGGTTCCTATTTTTCTACTCCCATTTTTTACGTGCTTTTGAACTGCTAGGTTGGCAGAAGGTGGGACAAGTCACAGGAGCTCGCTCCGTTACGCGGCGCTGGGGATTCGAACCACCGAACTGCCGACCTTTCTAATCGACAAGCTCAGCGTCTTAGCCACTGAGCCACCACGTCCCAATCTGTGCTATACTTGACAACATTTCAACTCATTTCTCTAACAACGAAGTCATCGAAACCGAAAATCAAAGTTTCATTTCCCCATCCCTTTAAAAATCCAGAAGCAATTCTCAAGTAGCAGGTAGTCCTCGACTTACAACGGTTTGTTTAGCGCCCCTTCAAAAGTTACAAAGGCACTGAGAAGAAAGTAACCAATGACTGTTTATCACACTTACGACCGTTGCCACAACTCCAGGGTCACATGTTCAAAATTCAGACACTTGGGCAACTGATTCATACAATACAATAGCAGAGTTGGAAGGGACCTTGGAGGTCTTCTAGTCCAACCCCCTGCCTAGGCAGGAAACCCTATACTCAAACAAATGGCTATCCAGCATCTTCTTAAAGACTTCCAGTGTTGGGGCATTCACAACTTCTGGAGGCAACTTCTGTTCCACTGATTAATTGTTCTCACGGTCAGGAATATTTCTTTATTTACTTAAATATTTATATTTACGACGGTTGAAACATCCCTTTTGGGAATTTCCGACAAGCAAAGTCATGGGGAAAGCCTGGTTCACTTAACAACCGAGTTACTAAGTTGACAATGCAGTGATTCGCTTAAGAACTGTTTAACAACCGCCCACCCACCCAGACGTCCCATTCTGTGCATGCGCGAAAGGTCCCTGCGCCTGTGCGTAGGTGGCGCATGTGAGTGAAGCATACTTTAATGACTGTCTTGATCAGCATTCGGGGCACAATTGTGGTCATAAGTCGAGGACTTCCTGTCGAAACAGAACTAGATCCAGTCTTCTTTTTAATCAAATTTCAACTCCCAGAATTCCAGCCGTGCTGCCTCTGGAATTCTGGGAGTTGAAGTCCACAATAGAGGGGCCATGTCTGCTTTAAATTTCAGATTTGTCATGCCCAAAGGAGAACGATGGGAATGAAACACAGGTAGTCCCCGATTTACAACCTGTCATTTAATGGCCGTTTGACGTTACGACGACACTGGGGAAAAAGGGATTAGTTGAACGACGGCCTCACAACCGCAGCTGTAAAATTCAGGCCGAAGCTCCCTTCGCGAGTCCCATGCTCAGCAATGGACATTTTGGTCTCCATCGTGGTCGTAAGCCGAGGACGAGCGGTAGAAACGAAAATAGGATCCATTCTTCTCTTTAATCGAAAAGTCGGTTTCTCTACCTCCGAGAGCTTTCGCTGCTCCACAAAACGGACGTTTTGATTTTGGGTTACAATCAGGTAACGCCACTTGCCTCCTCCTCAGTGGTGGGTTTCAAAATTTTTTAGAACCTCTTCTGTAGGTGTGGCCTGCTTTGTGGGAGTGGTTTGCTGGCCATGTGACCGGGCGGGAGTGGCTTGCCAGCCATGTGACCGAGTGAGAGTGGCTTAACAGTCATGTGACTGAGTGGGCATGGCCAACTTGTAAAATGTGGTGAAACTCACTTAACAACGCTCTTGCTCATCAATCAAAATGTTGGCTCAGAAACTCTGGCATTTGAAGCATGCAAGTCTTAAAGCTGTCAAGTTACAAGACCCTTGCACCCCTAACCCTTTAGAAAAAAAAAAAACCAGGAGTGTTCAAACTTAACAGCTTTAAGACTTGTGGACTTCAACTCCCAGAATTCCTCCTCCAGTCATGTTGGCTCAGGAACTCTGGCACTGAAGTGTGCAAATCTTAAAGCTGTCAAGTTACAAGACCCTTGCACCCCTAACTCTTTAGAAGAAAAAAACCCCAGGGGTGTTCAAACTTGACAGCTTTAAGACTTGTGGACTTCAACTCCCAGAATTCCTCCTCTCGCTCTAATATCTTGATGATGTACGGACAGGCGGGGGGAGGGAGCTGGAACTGGTTCTAAATGGCACGGTAGATTTGTGGAACCTCTTCTATAGAAGAGGTGAGGACTGGCAGGAACCCATCCCTGCTCCTCCTCCTCCTCCTTCTAGCTCGGTTCATGGGGCGAGTGAGTGCAGACTAATACCTCTGGAATGCGTTTCCTCCAGGTAGGGGATTTCTCAACCAGCAACGGCTGTTGTGATCACCTTTGCAAGGAACTGCTTTGTTAGAGCCAGGCCTGCTGTTCCCGCCGCACCCATTTGGCACTGCCTACCTTGGCCTTGGCTCTTTGTCTAAAGAACAGTGAAAATCAGAAGTGTGCATAAATGCGTTGTAGGCTTATATATTGTCATCTATCTACAAGCACGAAACCAAAGGCACCCGCCTGAAGATGACGAGTGGGACCTCGTTGAAACGTCGCCAACATACTGTCAATCTTACGTGGTAAAAGACCCGAATGCGCCAAAACCTGCATACCTATACCCGTGAAAATCTACAAAAACATCTATCTATCTATCCATCTATCATCTATCTATCTATCTATCTATCTATCTATCTATCTATCTATCATCTATCTATCTATCTATCTATCTATCTATCTATCTATCTATCATCTATCTATCTATCTATCATCAAAACACACAATAGTGCTTATCGTTTGGTTAGGTCTTATTTTCTGGGAAATACAGTACTAAATGCATCCATCTGGGTGACGAACTTAACTGGGTCTTATTTTTGGTGTAGGGCTTATATTATGAGCCTCCTGACAAACCCTGGTAGGACTTATTTTCCAGCGGAGTCTTATTTTCGGGGAAACAGGATACTACACACACAAACACACACACACACACACACACACCGCACAAGCAGGAGACTCTGCACCAGGGGTGTCAAACTCCATTTCATTGAGGGCCGCATCAGGGTTGTATTTAACCTTGGGGGATCGGAGTGGCCGTGGCCAGCTTGCCGTCACTTGTGTTGGGGTTGCCAAGCGCTCTGCCAGCAAAAACGAGGTCCCGAGCTCCGTTTCTGGCTGCAACTGCCTCCTGCAACCGACTGCCAGCGAAAACGGAGCTCCGGAAGGCTATGCACAGCTCTCTCAAGCTCCGTTTTTGGCTGCAGCTGCCTCCTGCAAACGACTGCCAGGGAAAACGGAGCTCCGGAAGGCTATGCACTGCTCTCTCAAGCTCCGTTTTTGGCTGCAACTGCCTCCTGCAACTGACTGCCAGGGAAAACGGAGCTCCGGAAGGCTATGCACAGCTCTCTCAAGCGCCGTTTTTGGCTGCAGCTGCCTCCTGCAAACGACTGCCAGGGAAAACGGAGCTCCGGAAGGCTATGCACAGCTCTCTCAAGCTCCGTTTTTGGCTGCAGCTGCCTCCTGCAACCCACTGCCAGGGAAAACGGAGCTCCGGAAGGCTATGCACTGCTCTCTCAAGCGCCGTTTTTGGCTGCAGCTGCCTCCTGCAAACGACTGCTAGGGAAAACGGAGCTCCGGAAGGCTATGCACAGCTCTCTCAAGCGCTGTTTTTGGCTGCAGCTGCCTCCTGCAAACGACTGCCAGGGAAAACGGAGCTCCGGAAGGCTATGCACTGCTCTCTCAAGCTCCGTTTTTGGCTGCAACTGCCTCCTGCAACTGACTGCCAGGGAAAACGGAGCTCCGGAAGGCTATGCACAGCTCTCTCAAGCGCCGTTTTTGGCTGCAGCTGCCTCCTGCAAACGACTGCTAGGGAAAACGGAGCTCCGGAAGGCTATGCACAGCTCTCTCAAGCTCCGTTTTCGGCTGCAACTGCCTCCTGCAACCGACTGCCAGGGAAAACGGAGCTCCGGAAGGCTATGCACAGCTCTCTCAAGCGCCGTTTTTGGCTGCAGCTGCCTCCTGCAAACGACTGCCAGGGAAAACGGAGCTCCGGAAGGCTATGCACAGCTCTCTCAAGCGCCCTTTTTGGCTGCAGCTGCCTCCTGCAACCGACTGCCAGGGAAAACGGAGCTCCTGAAGGCTATGCACAGCTCTCTCAAGTGCCGTTTTTGGCTGCAGCTGCCTCCTGCAACCGACTGCCAGGGAAAACGGAGCTCCGGAAGGCTATGCACAGCTCTCTCAAGCGCCGTTTTTGGCTGCAACTGCCTCCTGCAACTGACTGCCAGGGAAAACGGAGCTCTGGAAGGCTATGCACAGCTCTCTCAAGCTCCATTTTTGGCTGCAACTGCCTCCTGCAAACGACTGCCAGGGAAACTGGGGCTCCAGAAGGCTATTCACTGCTCTCTCAAGCTCCGTTTTTGGCTGCAACTGCCTCCTGCAACCGACTGCCAGGGAAACCGGGGCCCCGGAAGGCTATGCACAGCTCTCTCAAGCTCCGTTTTTGGCTGCGACGGCTTCCTGCTACCCTCTGCCAGTGAAAACGGAGTTGGGGAAGGCCGCACGTGACTCTCTCAAGCTCCGATTTTGCTGGAAGAGGCATCGCGGTCCAGTTCTTTGCCGTTTTCATGCCCCCCCCCCCCGGACCAGATCTAAGCACCTCATGGACCAGATCTGGCCCCCAGGCCTTGAGTTTGACATCTCTGCTCTACACCATTTCTGACAGACGGCAGTCCAGTCTCTTCCTGAAAGCCTCCAATGACGAAGCTCCCACAACATCTGACTTCAACTTCTGTTCCATGGGTTGATTGTTCTCACTGACAGAAAATGTCTCCTTTATTTCCAGGTTGAATCTCTCTCCTGGATCAGTTTCCATCCATTATTCCTTGTCTGGCCTTTGAGGAATAGCTTGGCCCCCTCCTCTCTGGGGCAGCCCTCAAATATCGGAAGGCTGTTATCATGTCTCCCCTGGTCCTTCTCTTCACTAGACTAGCCAGGCCCAGTTCCTGCAACCGTTTGTCGTAGGTTTGAGCCTCCAGTCCCCTCATCATCCTGGTTGCTCTTCTCTGCACTTTTTCCAGAGTCTCAACCTCTTTTTTATAGTGTGGTAACCAAACCTGGATGCAGGATTCTCTCTCTTCCTCTCTCCTCCTCTCTCCCTCACTTTCTGTCTGTCTCCATCTTCCTCTCTCTCCTCTTTCTCTCTTCCTCTTTCACTTTCTTCCTCTTTCACTCTCTTCCTCTCTCTCCTCTCTTCCCCACACTCTCTTTCTTCCTCTCTCCTCTCTGCCTCTCTCCTCCTCTCTTTCTCTCTTCCGATCTGTCTCTCTTCCTCTTTCACTCTCTTCCTCTATTTTCCCTCTCCTCTCTTTCTCTCTCATTTTCTTCCTCTCTCTTCCTCTTTCTCTCTGTCCTCTCTCTCTCTCTTCCCCACTCTCTCTTGTCCTCTCTCCCTCACTTCCTATCTCTCTTCCCCTCTCTCTTCCCCCTCTCTTCCTCTCTCACCCACTTCCTGGCTCTCTCCCTCTTCCCCCTCTCCTCTCTTTCTCTCTAACCCTGTCTCTCACTCTCTTTCTCTCTCTCCTCTTTCTCTCTTCCTCTCTCCCTTCCCCACTCTCTCTCTTCCCCTCTCCCCCCTTTCCTTTCTCTCTTCTTCTCTCTCTCTCTTCCTCTTTTTCACTCTTCCCCTCTGTCTCTCTTCCTCCCTCACACTTCCTCTCACTTCCTCTCTCACTCACTTCCTCTCTCTCTCCCTCTTCCCCCTCTCCTCTTCCTCTCTTCCTCTCTGTCTCTGTCTCTCCCTTGCTCTTTTTCACTTCTATCTTCCTCCCTCTCTCTCACACTTCCTTTCTCTTCCTCTCTCTCTCCCTCTTCCCCCTCTCTCCTCTTTCTCTCTTCCTCTCTGTCTCTCTCTCTTGCTCTTTTTCACTTCTATCTTCCTCCCTCTCTCTCACACGTCCTCCCTCTCTCCCTCTCTTCCCCTCTCTCTCCCTCTTCCCCCCTCTCCTCTTCCTCTCTTCCTCTCTGTCTCTCCTTTTCACTCTCTTCCCCTCTCTGTCTCTCTTCCTCCCTCTCTCACACTTCCTCTTTCTCTTTCTCTCTCTCTCTCTCTCACTCTCTTTCTCTTTTTAATTTTTTTGCAGCTGATGCCTTCTTTGTCTAGAGCAAAAGATATTGTAAAATACTCAGTGCCGTTCCCAAAATTACGGTGAACATAATTTTCCTATCGGGGATCTGTTCCTACTTGTTCCTGCGTAATCACAGGCTATAATAGGCTGTTCTATGAACTGAGTGTTTGCCCTCTTGCTGGTTATCCTTGACTTACGACTGTTAGCAACTATTCAAAGTTATAACCGCCTGCAAAAAAGCGGCACGTCCATTTTTCGTACAAGTACTCTTCACCTTACGACCGCAATTCGAGCCCAAGGTCTATGTTGCTAAGTGAGACGTCGGTTAAGTGGGTTTGGCCCCCATTTTACGTCCTTTCTTGCCACATTTGTTAACAAAATCACTGCAGTTGTTTTATTAGAAGCACGGCCGTTAAGTGAATCTGGCTTCCCCCATCGTCAGAAGATTGCAAAAGGGCTTCCCGTGACCCCGAGACAGCGTGACCGTCATAAATGTGAATCAGTTTCCAAATGCCTGAATCTAAATTACATTACCATGGCAGGAAACATGGTTAGAAGTCACTTTTTTTCAGTCTGGTCGTAACTTCGGTCACTAAATGAAGTGCTGTGAGTCGACGCTCACCTGGGTTTACAACCAGGCAGTGTCCTCGTGGTCACACAATCAAAATCCAGATGTCTCGTATTTATGACGGTCATCGCATCTCCGGGGGTGGGTGTCACGTGATCCCTGCCAAGCAAAGCCTGGTTCACTTAACAACCGGGGGACTCGTTTAACATCTGCAGCGGTTCACTTAACGACCGTGGCAAGGAAGTTCATAAAATGGGGCAAAATTCACAACTGCCTTGCTTAGCATAGGAAACATCAGGCTTAATGGCGGTCGTAAGTCGAGGACTCCCCATGTTCATTATTTTCACTGAAAAAAAGATGATTTCTTGTCTCCTTTTTTTTTTTGTACGCACAGAAATGTGGTTATTTTTATCTCCCCCCCCCAATCCCCCAGTCCTGCGTCTTACATTACAGGCAGTCCTCGACTTACGACCGTCCATTTGAAGTTATGACCCTCCCTGAAAAGAGCAACTCGTCAGATGATTTCTCCCTGCGCAACCTTTGCAGCTGGCTTTTGATGAGCAAAATCAAGGGAGGAAGCAGGATTTGCTTAACGACCGCATGGTTCACTGATAGCCGGTGTGATTCACTTAACGGCGGCAGCGAAAGAGGTTGCAATGTTGGGGGTGACTCATGGAATGACGGAAGTTTCGATCTCGGTTGTGGTCGCTACCAAAAATACCATTTCTTGGTGCCCCCCCCCCCAAAAAAAAACAATGACAAAAGG
>NW_028113425.1:0-26137 GCF_964273705.1 Natrix helvetica
AACTTTGGAAATAGTGCAGAAGATAGCAACAAAAATGATTAGGGACCTGGAGGCTAAAAACATATGAAGAATGGTTGCAGGTTACAGGCATTACTAGTCTAATGAGGATAAGGTTGAAGATGACATAGAATTCTTTATTGGCCAAGTGTGATTGGACACACAAGGAATTTGCCTTTGGTGCAGATGCTCTCAGTGTATATAAAAGAAGAGATACATTTGTCAAGAATCATAAGGTACAACACTTAATAGTTCACCCTTTTTAAAGCCATTTTTCGCCCTCTCCAGGCTCCAGAGGCTTTATAAGAGCCTGGGGAAGGCAAAAAGAGCCTCCCAAACCCCCAGAGGCCCTCTGGAAGCTTCATGAGCTTCCCTAAAGCCTCCGGTGCACAAAAAACCGGCCCTATGGGCAAACTGGAAGTTCGGGAACGGACTTCCGGTTTGCTTGGAGGGTCATTTTGAGCGCTCCGAAGGCTTCAGGGAAGCCTCTTAAAAGTCCCTGAAGCCTTTGGAGCGCTTAAAACGACCCTCCGAGCTCAGAGGGTCATTTTGACTGCTTTGGAGGCTTCAGGGAAGCCTCCTGAAGGTCCCTGAAGCCTCCGGAGGCCTTCCAGGGGGGCGCAGGAGGCTGTTTTCACCCTCCCCATGCTCCTATAAAGCCTCCGAAGCCTGGGGAGGGTGAAAAAAGCATGCAAAAATGGGGGGGGTCACGCCTGTAGTGCGCGCATGTGCACTGGGGGGGTCGCACATTGCATTATGGGTGCAGCACACCTGCACATGACCCCCCTGTGCTCCCCCCACTTATGGCACACAAGCCAAAAAAGGTTCACCATAGCTGTCGTAGGGTACCAATATGCAATCAAATCATATTAGGAAACAATCAATATAAATTGTAAGGATACAAGCAACAAAGTTACAGTCATACAGTCATAATTGGGAGGAGATGGGTGATAGGAATGAGAAGAAGATTAATAGTATTGCAGAGTTAGTAGTTTGACAGTGTTGAAGGAATTATTTGTTTCACAGACTGAATGGCATTCGGGGGGGGAACTGTTCTTGTATCTAGTTGTTCTGGGGTGCAGTGTTCTATAGCGTCATTTTGAGGGTAGGAGTCAAAACAGTTTATATCCAGGATGTGAGGGGTTTGTAAATATTTTCACAGCCCTCTATTGACATGATAGCAGTCTTCCAATATTTAAGTGGCTGTCACAGAGAAGGGGGTAGTGGTGTTTCAATTATTTTCCAAAGCACCTGAAGACCAGAGAAGAAACACTGGATGGAAATTGACCAAGGCGAAGTTCAACCTAGAAATAAGGAGAAATTTTCTGAGAGTGAGAACAATCAACCAATGAACAGCTTGCCTTCAGAGGTCGTGGGTGCCCCGTCACTGGAGGCTTTCAAGAAGAGACTGAACAGCCACTTGTCAGAAATGGTACAGGGTCTCCTGCTTGAGCAGGTGGTTGGACTAGAAGACCTCCAAGGTCCCTTCCAACCCTGTTATTCTGCGTGATAGAATGAGAAAAATCCTCATAAGCTAAAGCTCCTATTATTAGATTGCCACTAGATCTTTTCTAAAGCAAAGTTTGAAATACACTTCAGCCTTTTTTCCTTCCTGTGTAGAAACATCTGGCAGCTATTAAACTCAGCTGAACTTTCTTTGGAGCAATCCCTAACAAGCCATCTAATTCCTTTTCTCTCAGCTACAATTCACCGCTTTACAAGATGGCAGTGAAGACCCACCCCCAACTCTCACAAATGACAACTCTGCATAATTTTCACCTTTTGTGACTTTGCTATCGCTGCTCCAATCTCAATGAAATAATTAACTTCCCCTTTCTATCAAGTGGTGTTTAACATTTCTGTCGAAAGCAACCTAAAAAATTAGCAGAGAGCCAACAAAGGTGAACATTAAAAAGAAAGAAAACCAAACCTAGCACTATTGTTTAGACATACTGCAGCAAATCTATTTGAAAAGCTACATTAGAGTATGAATATTATTATTTCTTTAACCTGGAAAGAACTTCCTCTTATGATAACAGAGAAAGGCCATTTCAAGGTTCGCAAATTATTTTCATAAATGTGCGTACATACTATAGAGGGATCTGCTTCTTCAAAATACACAAACCTTTTGGCTAATCATAAAGTATTGGTGTGACTTGGTGGCTAAGACCTTGAGCTTGTCAATCAGAAAGGTCGGCAGTTCGGCAATTCAAATCCCTAGCAGCGCATAATGGAGTGAGCTCCCATTATTTGTCCCAGATTCTACCAACCTAGCAGTTTAAAAGCACGTAAAAAATGCAAGTAGAAAAATAGGAATCACCTTTGGTGGGAAGGTAACAGCATTCTGTGCACCTTCAGTGTTTAGTCATGCCGGCCACATGACCACGGAGATGTCTTTGAACTGTGCTGGGTCTTCGGCTTTGAAACGGAGATGAGCACCGCCCCCTAGAGTCAGGAATGACTAGCACATATGTCTTTACCTTTAAGTATTGGTCCCAACAGTGTAATCAGACTTTTTTTCCACTATCCAAGTATGAAGATATCAAAGAATGAATTGTCCATCACATGATACAGAAATTGTATCCTTTATCTCGCCATTAGAATAAAAGCTGAAAACAGATACAAATGGCTAGATCTTGACATGAAAAAAAAATCAGAATGTGGTTCCCAGCATCCTCTCTTCCTTAAGAATCATTGTTGAATATGGCTGAGAAAACTGAATATACATTATGCATATATGGACACCAAGCTGATGGAGGCAGAGATGAGGCCAGGGCTGTCCGACAGTTATCAGCTGCCTTCGGAGTTGGAGATCAGTGGGGCAGAAGAACAGCTGGAGCTTGTTCCCAATGTGCACATGCGCAGAGCTGCCAGAAGAAGGAAAGTTAAGGAACAACTTGGGAGTAAAGGCACAGGTGGATGGTGAATGGCCCCTCCCATAGGGAATAAAGAGGAGCGAAAGGGGAGGGGAGTTTACAGGAGATAATTAGTTCAGTTTGTTAGGGTGAAGATCTGTTCCTGATTCTTGGCAAGTAGTTGCTGCTACCATGTGACATTTGGCAGCTCTCCAAGCCTGATAAAGGTCTGTAGTTGTGAACTCTCATAAAAAAAACTGTTTACTTGAACTTTGCTGGAAAGGAATTCCCTTTAACCTAAATAAAAAGGGTCTTATCAGGACAAGAAGTCAGCTTCATGATCTTGGTAAGCCTAGATCAGTGGTCGGCAAGCCGCGGCTCGCGAGCCACATGCGGCTCTTTACACACTTTAATGCGGCTCTTCTGTGTGCTGGGCGCCTGCTCCCCTCCCTCCTCTCGGGCGGCCGCCCCAAAAGTCAGGACTCTGCAGCTAGCCTCTGTCAGTGCACGCCCTGTGCACTGTTCCCTCTAAGGTGTGCGCCTGCGCGGCCGCGTACGTACCTAGAGTACGCCGCACACTAATTTCTAACTGCCGCGCAGCACCAGCGTCAACGTATTTGGTGTGGACACGTGGTCTCCAGCCACCTCCAGCTAAACGCAGTTCATTGCCACCTGACTTGTGACTTCAGGATTCTCCTTAATCAGTGAGTAAGTCAAAAATAAAAAAGGGAAAGGGACACTTCAAAACAAGCACCCCTTTCCCTTTTTTCTTTTTGACCCACAATGATTAGGGAGGATCCTGAAGTCGGGTGGGGCTGAGAAGCGAGGAGGCAGAAAAAGAAACGGAGGCCAAGGAGCTTCCCCCCGCCCCCTCCCAGCAAAAATCTAACCGGGGAGCCGGGCGGGCAGTAGCAAATTGGCCGATCACGCCGCGTGATCGGCTAATTTGCTACTGCCCACCCGGCTCCCCGGTTAGATTTTTGCTGGGAGGGGGCGGGGGGAAGCTCCTTGGCCTCCGTTTCTTTTTCTGCCTCCTCGCTTCTCAGCCCCACCCGACTTCAGGATCCTCCCTAATCATTGTGGGTCAAAAAGAAAAAAGGGAAAGGGGTGCTTAAAGTTTCAAAATATTGGAGCAAAATATCGCTTCAGAGGCAACAGTTCTCATGGGGAATTAGCCCTGGAGTTTCATTGCCCCACCCGGTCAAACCTCGCTTTCCGTGTATGCTGCGTGATCAGCTAATTTGCTACTGCCCGCCGGCTCCCTGATAAGATTTTTGCGGGGGGGGGAAGAAGCTCCTTGGCCTCCGTCTCTTTTTCTCCCTCCTCGCTTCTTGGGGCTCCACCAATGGGGGAGCAAGGCCTGCCCAGTGCCAGGCTTTGGGCTAACACAGAGGTCTGCAAAGTTGGCTGTTTTAAGATTGGTGGACTTAAATTCTCAGAATTCTGGGAGTTGAACTCCACCAGTCTTAAGAGCCAATTTTGCAGATCCCTGGAGAGCCCCGTCACATGACATGACATCATGCTTTGTGACCACATTTCTGACTAATAAAAATTCCAGTCCCACCCACGTTGTAATGTTAAATCATTTGGAGCAAATTAAAATCACTACTTTATAAACAAAAGGAAGGTGTTTTTTTTCCTCTTATTTGTTATGGTAGAGCCATTTTAACAATCTATTTAATTTGCAAGTAGTATGGAGTTTAGAATTTGTTTAGAATTAAAATCTTAACTACAATATAAGTACTTTAAAGTCATCCACACAGTTCACTTATTGAAACTTATTGAAACTAAAAACAGTGTACCATCCTATGTATTTTCGGTTTTAAAAATGTGGCTCTCAAAATAAATTTCAATTGTGGTTTTGGCGAGATTTGGCTCAGTTGAAAAAAAAGGTTGCCCACCACTGGCCTAGGTCAAAACAATAACCTTCTGCCCTCCTCCTCCTTCTCCTCTTCCTCCTCCTGCTCCTCCTTCTCCTTTTGCTCCTCTTCCTCCCAAATTAATTCAGCTACAACATTAATAAATACATGTGTTAAATAAATATTAAGTATTGCTATTAGATTTGCATGCATTAACAGAAGGGGAAAAAAATCTAAATACACGTTACAGGAAATAATACTTGCTTTGTTATTTTTATCATGCTTATGGATGCTATCTTTTTTTACATTTGTGCTAAAGGAACAACCTAGGTAGTACTTTATACCGAAGCGCATTACTTGTCAAGCAGAACAGGATACATTTTACCACAGATGACATGTTAAAGACACATTTGAGTGAACCCATGAATTGGAAACGAGCTATTTTGTTTATCAGGGACTGCAACTGTCACATAATCTTGTTTATATAGGCTTCCAGTGGGAGGCCTAATCATGTGTGTGTCCATCACACACAAACCCACAATTACAGCTGTAGCCTCAAAGTTTCATTTAGACTCTGTATCTTCATGCCTTCCAGTTCATTCCTGTGTTACTATGATAAGAGTGGTTAGTATTCATGAATCGTAGGGCTTTCATCTCAGTGGGAAAAAAAATGACCCTTGACTCTTTTAGTTGCCCATACATTTAATAACATCTTTTAGTTTTAGTCTCCTCTGTAGGTTAATTGTGTAATTTATATGACTTTACATTTTCAGCAACATATTGAGCTTTTTATTATTGATTTACACTTCTACATCCCCTAAGGAGTTTAGAGATTCTTTCTACACATTCACAAATGAAAAAAAAGAGAGGGAAATTTTTTTATCCTTATAATAATTTAACAGAAATAAATTGGATAGAACAAAATAAGGGGGGAAAAAGCACAAGGATTTCAGCCTGAAAGTGGTCCTATTATTCAGATTAAATCACCACTAAACTATGATAATTACAATATCAGATACATTATTTTTTTCCTATTTTTTGTCATTTTTTATGCTGTAACCCCCAAAGGCTTTTACTATAGAACTAAATGCATTTGGTTTGCCTTCTCCCTCATTTGATTTTTTTTTTAAAGTCTAAAAATGCTTTTGAGGCCCTTCATGAAAACGTTTGTGAAGTTTGGATATAAGTCTCTCTAGGAGGCAGGTGCTGAAAGCAAGCTCCATCCATTTGTATGTCTCTTATGATGCCACACTAGATGGCACAGAAGCTAAGACACTGAGCTTGTCAATCGGAAAGGTCAGCAGTTCGGCAGTTCGAATCCCTAGCGCCGTATAATGGAATGAACTCCCATTGCTTCTCCCAGCTTCTGCCAACCTAGCAATTCAAAAGCACATAAAAAATGCAAGTAGAAAAATAGGAACCACCTTTGATGGGAAGGTAACAGCATTCCATGCATCTTCAGTGTTTAGTTATGCCAGCCACAAGACCACAGAAACGTCTTTGAACAGTGCTGGCTCTTCGGCTTAGAAATGGAGATGAGCACACACACCCCTAGAGTCGTGAACGACTAGCACATATGCGCGAGGGGAACCTTTACCCGTAATGTCACAAAAGCATCCAGAAGACAAAAAAGCTTTGGGTGCAGATGGTGAAAGCCTGCTTCTGTCATTTTGGGATCGTTCTGTGGCCGTCTCTGTTTTGGGAAGGTCTTTGTGAAAGCAGAACCAAAGAAACTTCTCAGTCATCTCTAGTACGTTACCTTAATTTAGATATGAAATATTTTGGGGGATATTAAAAGAGGCAGGATCGAATATTTCCCCAAAGGAGAAATGGAGAAAAATCTTAACAAAGGCAGAAAGCAGCCATGGGAATACAGCCTCAAATGAAGAAGCTTGAAGAGGCTGGCCTTTAGGAATGCAGATTTTGTATCCATTCAGAAAGTTTGGGCCAATCTATTCATAAACAAAACACCTTTCGCCACAGTTCCAGCTGATGGGATTAAGAATTTATATTCCCCCACCCAAATTCTAAGGACAGGAGAGGACAGGACAGGACCTTTAAGACATAATAGGATTAAACCACCACTATTGAAATAATAAAAGATGCAAGGCTCACTACATTGCACAAGCCCCTGGAGCATCTCAACCTCGGAATCCTATAAACATCCATCCATTCACTTAGCCATTTTGTCAGCCATCCCAAAAAACATGTCACTGACATTTCTGGAACAGAATCTAAACAAAGCTTTTATTTCCAGCCAGCCAGCTTTGATTTTATTTCCAGTGTCTTTCTTCTGACTTACAACCAGACCAGATTTTACTTCCTACAAGACCCTAAAACATTTCAGACAAATGTACAGTCTCTTCTTAAAAACCTCCAGTAATGGAGCCACCCACAACTTTTTGCATTCAGAATTCTCCCAAAGAAATATTGGTGTTGAATAGGCATGGCTGAAAACCTAGTAACTATTTGGATTTGGTTGAATAATGCTATAGTTCAGCTGAAGCTTGCTTGCTTAATTATATCTTAATTTAAATATGTTTAACTTTGTTCTACAAGTAGCACTTACCCCCAGCAAGACTGGCAAAAAATGTTAGTAACCCGTCTACAAAATGCTGGAAATACAATCAGTTCCCAGGCACTTGTGGTAGACGTGCAACAAAGCAAGAAAATAGGGGGGGGGGGGGGAATTACATAATTGGCTGGAAGTGATAACTAAATAGAATATAGATTTGAAGCAGGAATTTTATCTGTTGGAAATAATACCAGAGGGTTACGATAAAGGGACCACATATTTAGTCTTACATATACTGATAGCAGCAAGGATTATATTTGCCAAATATTGGAAAAATGAAAGCACTCTGCCAAACGAGGAAGTAAGAAAATTTTAGAATGTGCTGAAATGGATAGGTTAACTTTTAAGATTAAGGATAAAGAAGGCTCAGAATATTACTTGATTTGGAACAGTTTTTATGAGTGGCTAGAAACAATGGGTAGAAAAAGACTATGAACATCTGTATTAAAATATAAATACTTTTCACCTATAAGTATGATAATCTATAAAATGTAAATAGGCCAAGATATAAGAAAATCCAGTTTAAACTATTTGGTTATACTGTTACTATTAAATTTAATTCAAGTCCTATCCTATTATAGTTACTGTTATGAGTTCATGTATTAATATTTACCATGATTTTTTTTTTAATTCTGGTCTTTGTCTGTGTAACTGACATACCCTGTATTCATACACTTTATTCAAAAAGGTCTATAAATTAAAATATTTTTTAAAAAACATGTTTAACTGTGTTGGATTATGGTTCAGTTTTTGAAGAAGACAGAGAATATTCTAGCAAAGATATACGGTATTTTTGGGAGTATAAGATGCACCTTTTTCCCTCAAAAAAGAGGGTGAAAATCTGGGTGCGTCTTATACACAGAATACAGCATTTTTGGCCTCCCAAAACCCTGCCCCCTTCACCAAAATGTGCTTAGCCTTTAGGAGGCTTCCAGAGTGTTTCTGGGGACTGGGGAGGGCAGAAATGAGTGAAAACCGGGCTGTTTTTTGCTCATTTTTGCCCCACCCACCCTCCAGGAGCACTCTACAAACCTCCTAAAGGCTATTCATGCTCTCTTTTTTTTGACAAAAAATGGGCCAGTTTTCACAAAAAACGGGCCGTTTTTGGGAGATCTGCACAGTGCCAATTTTTTTCTCTTTTTTTTTTGCCTTTTCAAAATCTTGGTGCATCTTATACTCCCGTAAAAATACGGTAACATTCTGCTTCAATAGAAAGCTCTTTCCAGTCTTGTCACTAGCTATTTTATTATTATTATTTTTTGCCTATGAATCAGAGTATGATTACTGGTTAGCTAAAGAAATTATATGCATATTTTCTCTTTGGCAAATATCTTTCATTATCTAATGGCACTGTTGGAGTCTGGCTTGAAAACATTACTTTTCCCCCTCCCCGGATTCAATGAGTGAATTCTGCCAATCATCAAGGGAAATAATCCAAAACCATTTCCATTCTCGGACTTTTCAACAAATCTATGATTGGCTATTTGCCACACCTATTCAGGCGTAATTCTCAGATGACCTGGTATTTACCACTACATTTACAAGCTGCACTTCTTCAGAAAGGACATGAGCTAATAGAGGTCTCTTTTTGGAAAAGTCAGACGAATTAACTCAATTGTCACCAGTGTTTTCCCAGAAAGGTAAATAGCAAAAGAGCTGCTTGCTACAAAACCATCTGAGCGGAGGTTCACCAAACATTGTGAGGCTTCTCCATCCCACATAGAAGTCTGTAAAAACCTGTTGAATCCATAAACCTAAGCAAATCATATAGGAGATCATTGCAAACTAAAACTCAGCAATGCCTGTGATAGAGAGTAGGGAGTATTACTTTTGATCCAACATTTTTCCCTCAACAGAATACAACTTCTTAATTCTCTGACAAGCAAAATTTACACTGGTCAGTGGGATTTAAAGCCAAGGAAATGTTCTCGAGAATCTCCCCTTTTCGAATCCCAGGATATGAGTCCAATTTCAATCTTTGATGATGCATTCCATATATCATATATAACAGCTGTGGTGGCCTAAAGGTGGTGCTCTTGCCTCACAATCAAGAGGTTGTGAGTTCAATCCTAGGTAGAGGCAGATGTAGGGTCTTCCGCTTGGGCAGGGGGTTGGACTAGATGTCCTGCAAGGTCTCTTCCAACTCTGTTAATATACAGTGGTGGGGTTCAACCGGTGTAACAACCAGTTCTCTCCTCATGCGCTTTGCATGTATGTACATTGAATTTGAAATCAGCACTAAATCTTACCTTTTCCTGCAGCCCTGGTGAGTGAAGCAGCTGAAATGCAGGAATCTGCTCTGCCACACTGATCAGCTGGGCTAATCAAAGGAACTATAGAGTGGAATAGAGCAGGGGCAGGTGGGCATGGCCAACTGATCACCGGAATGACTGGTTTACCTAAACTGATCCGAAGTGGCTGAGGTCTCACTTGCCATCTTCAGGCTGATGTTTTCGGCTTAAAGCTTTAAGGTGAAAACGTCAGCCTGAAGATGGCGAGTGAGACCTCACCGAAACATTGCCAAGACAATCTCAATCTTACATGGGAAAAGACCCAAATATGTATGTATGTATGTATGTATGTATGTATGTATGTGTGTGTGTGTGTGTGTGTATATGATGAGAGCTAATTAGCTCGAAATAGATCTATACTAGTCTCCCTTTATTTATTTATCAGTACAAATACAACACATATATAAAAAGGCAACATTAAAAATAAAAATATGGTTTTCTGCCTGCATGGTCTTCTGTGATGAGCCGAAGGACAGAAAGAGGGAGTAGTGACCTTCCTCCCCTATTTAGGCATACCAGGGGTTGTAACACAAATACATACATACATGCATGCATGCATGCATGCATGCATGCATGTATATGTATATGTATATGTATATGTATATGTATATGCATATGCATATGCATATGCATATGCATATGCATATGCATATGTATACACACACACACATACACACACACACACACCATCTCTGCTGCAGAAGTCACAGTGAGTGAATTAAGTAATCTCAATAGACCTCTTTGTTTTAAAGAATATTAGTTTTTTTATTCGGATGATGATCCTTGTTGAATGGGTATTGGGATTAGGCATCACTTTTGCTTGACTGACAGAGTTGGAAGCTTCTACCAACATAATTTACAAATCTACAAATGTGACTCACCTCCCAGGAGAGTGCAAATGCATATTGTTTTTTTCAAGGTAGATCAAAATGAATGTTCTCCCCTGTGACTTTGGGAAGCCGCTTGTTATCCTGATCTATAAGAGATTTTCTAACCCAACTAAACTCTGGCAGTTATAATATTGCTTTCATATAGGGTTTTTTTGTTTTGTTTTTGTTTTTGGTACAAAGATCACCAAGATGGAGAATGAAATCTAGATAGCAGGTGTTGCATCAACTATATTGTAGCAGAGAGGAATTACCCTTTGATCCAAGAGAAACAATATACAATATGTGCAGCCTCACTCAATATCTGCTCCTGGAGGCTTGAAGAAGCATGTTCTATGTTAACCCTACTAAATTCACTTGGACATTTTCCAGCGTATCTGCTTATTAAGGTGTAATGCAAAAAATCTTGATCTCTCAATGATTTCTGCCTCTTAACAAAATACCAGAGTTGGAAGGAATCTTGGACGTCTTCTAGTCCAAATCCCTGCTCAAGATGGAGACCCTATACCATTCCAGACAAGTAGTAGTCCAGTCTCTTCTTAAAAGCTTCCAGTGATATACCCACAACTTCTGAAGGCAAGCTATTTCACCAGTTAAAACAGTTCTCACTGTTAGGAAATTTTCCTTAGTTCTAGATCAGTTTTCTCCTTGATTAGTTGCCATCTATTGTTTCTCGAGGGACGCGGTGGCTCAGTGGCTAAGATGCTGAGCTTGTCGATCAGAAAGGTCAGCAGTTTAGTGGTTTGAATCCCTAGCGCTGTGTAATGGAGTGAGGTCCTGTTACTTGTCCCAGCTTCTGCCAACCTAGCAGTTCGAAAGCATGTAA
This sequence comes from Natrix helvetica, assembly GCF_964273705.1. Lineage (NCBI taxonomy): Eukaryota > Metazoa > Chordata > Lepidosauria > Squamata > Natricidae > Natrix > Natrix helvetica. The sequence goes on from NW_028113425.1 coordinate 11,291, forward strand.
AAATGCTAGTAGAAAAATAGGGATCACTTTGGTGGGAGTTCTGTGTCCTATTGACATTTAGTCATCCTGGCCATGGAGATGTCTTCGGACAGCACTGGCTCTTCAGCTTTGAAACAGAGATGAGCAGCACCCCCTAGAGTCAGGAACGACTAGCACATATGTGCAAGGGGAACCTTTACCTATTGTTTTGTGTCTTGCCTTCTGGTGCTTTGGAGAGGGGAAAAATGGATAGAAACCTTTAGATCAATTCCTTGATAATCAGTGTTTTCAAGAGTCAAGAATTAAGGTAAAGATTTCTCCTTTGCTACCTTCTCATTCTATCTTCTACCCCACAATCTGGAAGTGTTTCCATATTTTTCAATGCATGTGTGTTCAGAGAAAAAGACTGAGAGTGCAAAACACTAATAGCAATTAGCATTTTGACTGGAGGAACTTTTGGGTGACAGAAGTAGACTGCAGTTGAAGGTTCAAATCCCAGTAAGGGTATGGCTAGCTGATGAGAGCCAAATAGCTTGAAATGGATTTATACTAGTCTCCCTTTATTTATTTATCAGCACAAATACAACACAAATGTAAAAAGGCAACATTAAAAATAAAAGTATGGTTTTCTGCCTGGATGATTTTCTGTGATGAGCCGAAGGACAGAAAGAGGGAGTAGTGAGCTTCCTCCCATATTTGGGCATACCAGGGGTTGTAACACAAATACATACCTATTTCCCTGGCTCAGCTGATAAAAGGAGGAGAGCCTGTGGCTTAGTGGCTAAGACTCCTGCTTAATATGTAATACAGCCCAGGTTCGAATCCCAGTAAGGGTATGGCTAGCTGATGAGAGCTAATAGCTTGAAATGGATCTATACTAGTCTCCCTTTATTTATTTATCAGCACAAATACAACACACACACACACACACACACACACACACACACACACACACACACACACACACACACACACACATATATATATATATATATATATATATATATATATATATATATATATATATATATATATATATATATAATATAGAGATCTAGGTGGAGATAGTGTAGAGATATATGGTAGCCCAAACTCAAGATTTACATCTTGAACAGCTATTTAAGATATTAGCTTTGCATATTTCACACACTTAACAGGATATTAAAATCCTCTGAAAATTTTTTTTAAAAAAAGAACTATGCAATTTGGAGAAGTAGGGACATAAAATATTCCTAGCTGTTTGTATGAGTATTTATCAGAGTTACAGCAGAAGACAAAAATGATGGGAAATAATCTTAACAGCGGCATTTGCAGAACAACAAATTCATAGACCAATTCAAGTGAAATGATCCTGCCAATATTTCTCTCCCTCCACACCACCACTGCTGATAGAATTCTTCTTTTCTTTTCATCTGCAGTAATGTAATTTTTGTTATAGATATGTAAAACTTCTGCAGTTCCATGTAACATTATAGATTGGAGCAATTATCACTTAAATTGGCTTTCTTTTTTTCAATCCATATAATCCCACTTACCTCATTTAATTGTAACACTATATGATTTTTGTCCCTTGGGAGATGAAAAAAAAAGTAGTATTTGCAGAAGTGGTATTTGTGTCATGTATTAGGCACCAAGAGTAATCAATAACATTCATTCTATCAATACATTTTGTTATACCGTATTACTCTACTAGCAATTTAAAAACACCTTAAAAAAGCAACCAGAGGAATGTTTGGTGCCAACAGAAACTAATTGATATGCATATTCCAAAACATTTAACACATGGAATAATTTCATCATCAGAATAGAGCTGGAAGGGACCTTGGTGGTCTTCTAGTCCAGCCCCCTGCTCAAACAGGAGATCCTATACCAGGGGTGTCAAACTCAATTTCATTGAGGGCTGCATCAGGGCTGGGGGTCCAACCAGCCATGGCTGAGTGTTGCCACTTGGGTGGGCATGGCCATCTTGATACCATTCACTGGGTGTGGCCAGTGAAGCTTATTTACCCCAAATCTCTTTCCATTACAATACTTATAAAAACTGTGGAAGATCCCCCTCGGTTATTGTTTAAAACTTAGAAAGTATAGAAGTAATTGCACATCCATTTGTTGAGCACTGGTAACTTAGTAGTAAAGAAGAGGGACAATTGCATCATTTACATTTGACAAAACAAACAAACACAAAATTGAAGTTTTCAATGCTGGAAAAATGTCAGCTCCCTTGTCTCCTTTCTCTGGTATGTAAAGTAATAAATCTGAGTAAGTTACATACAGTGATTGGGGGATTTACCTTAAAGGAAATAATATTCCTTGTAAACTTCAGATCGTGTTTTTAACCAATCATTGATTGGTTTTATCTGTCTTCCACTTTCCTCAATTCCCTCCTCCATTCCTTCCACACACACGCAAAGAGCCATTTCTGGAAGAAAATAGGACACACCATAGAAAAATACAGTACATTCCATAGAAAACAATCTTGATATATGTGTGCAATAGGGATTTCTACTAAGGTAGAACTGGAAATGTATTCAATCAAACACTGCCTTAAAGGTAAAGGTTCCCCTCACACATATATGCTAGTCGTGCCTGACTCTAGGGGATGGTGCTCATCTCCATTTCAAAGCCGAAGAGCCAGCGCTGTCCCAAGATGTCTCCATGGCCATGTGGTCAGCATGACTAAACAACAAAGGCTCACAGAATGCTGTTACCTTCCCCACCAAAGGTGGTTCTTATTTTTCTACTTTCATTTTTAAATGCTTTCAAACTACTAGGTTGGCAGAAGCTGTGACAAGTAATGGGAACTCACTCAGTTACATGGCACTAGGGATTCAAACCGCTGAACTGCCGACCTTTCTGATCAACAAGCTCAGTGTCTTAGCCACTGTGTCCCTTAAACACTACTTTACATAAAAACTGTTCACATATACAGAATCAACCCATAATCCTCTTTGTTAATTCAAAAAATGTAAGCTTTTGGGAAGCAATATGGTCAAACAAATAAGAGCCATAAAATTGTGCATTCATAATTGAATATCTAATTTCCATTTCTCAAAAGATATGAACGGGAGCTAAGGCGTATCAAAAGATTTATAGATTTTAATGTAAAAAAAAACTTTGTGAGAAGCAGGTACAGCCTACAAATTTCAGTGTTTCAGTCTATTTGTTTCATTTATCCCACAAACTACCGCAGAAATCAATGAAAAGCTATACAGACTAGTTTTTGGCTGGTTTCCAGTATTTGGTAAAAAGAGAGATTTTGTGTGTGTGAAGAACTGCCTTGTAGCACTTGTAGCTGATCAGGTCTGTTATTATCCAAGTAGTGAAGCGTTTGCCAAAATCAACTTCTGTCTTTTATAACATGATTCATGACCTGGAAAAGAACAAAACTATTGCCATTCTGGGCACTATCAGTCTGCTTTGTAAAAATCCCATCTTGAAGTTTCTCCTTTGAGAAGAGAATACTAACAAACTGTCGACAGTTCACAACAAGACTTCAGCACGATTGGGAGTGACCCTTGATCTCCCTTGAAAATAACAAATATTAATCAAAACTGTAAAGTAGAAGTGGTCCAAAAAATAAAATAAAATATGCCGGTTGCCAAACTGAATCCATGTCCTGAGTTTGAAATGAACTCCCCAACTGAAAGAATTTAATGTTTCACAAAAGGGGTTTTGTCCATGTTGTTAAATTGATTTGATTTTCTTATCCAAGTCAGGTCTGAATTGACAATTTCAACCTGAATTGAATTGATTTAAGTCAAATCGGAACCTGCTAAAGGGCTCTTGAGTGTTGATGCCATCTCTAAAATGGTCTCCTGGTTGGTTCGGTCTGCATTATATGAGAATGAACACACACACACACACACACACACACACACACACACACACACACACACGTGCATGTATGCCCAAGAGTTTTATTGGAATCACCTTGCTTTGATTAGCATCCTATTTCATTTCATTTTGCTAAACTTTCATTATTTTTGAGCAATGTGGTGATTAGGTACATCACCTCAAGATGTGGATGAGATGGATAAAATGCAGTGGTGAGATTCAAAATACTGATTCTGTGGATGTGGCTTTATGGGTGTGGCTTGGCGGGCATAGCTTGATGGGTGCGTCAGGGGAAATATATTGTAAAATCTCCACTCCCTTCCCACTCCGGGGAAGATTACTGCAATATCCCCATTTCGTCATGATCAGCTGGGATTCAGGAGGCAGAGAATAGATGGGGACAGGACTAGTCAGAGGTAGTATTTACCAGTTCTCTGAACTACTCAAAAAGTCCCCTAGCAGTTCTCCAGAAAATGAAATGCATTGAAATGCCTGGAATAGCTTTATTTTGTCTCAGTTTGAACATTATGCTATGCTACAGTTGATTGAATAATCCAGAATGAATTAGTTCACTCATCATCAATTAGATGCCAGTTAGGTGCCATTGAGTAGTCTGCACCACACAGTGGTGGTATTCAGCTGGTTCAGACTGGTTTGGGTGAACCGGTAGTGGCGACCTACAGGTGACCTGCTATGCCATCCTATTTCATCATGTTTTCTAAGCTGCATGCATGCATGCATGCAAGCCACATTGGTGCATCATAAACTGGTGGTAAAATCATGTGAAAGCAACCTCTGAACACAAGCCATCTGTTCATCTCTCTTACCCATTCTCATTATGTTCTTCTAGTTTCCTGCTGAAAACATCTTTATTTGCCCCCCAATAATCCACTCCTACCATTTGCCCAAGATGCATGTCTGCTTGCTTGTTTATTGAAACTCCAAGGGAATAATAAAACTTTACTTCATCAAAGACCAACCCGCATGTTCTGGAACATGGGATCCTTAGCAACCATCTCCAAACACATAATTGAAGGATGACATTTCTCTCTCTCTCCCCCCTATTCTTTCATAGTCATGTGTTTCCATTAAAATGCTTTAATGACTCCGATCCTTATTGTGATAGAAATATCCTTCACGACCTTGTCTAAGAATGTCATTGCTTTCCTCCCTGAGATTAATCTCCTATTTACTTCTCAAACACACTGTCCATCTTTACTTATCTTTATCTATCCTGCAGCCCAAGGAAACAAAAATAACTCCACCTTCACTTATTTGCTGTCATACATCGCAGTGTAGTATAAATCATGGTTAACACATGTTTGGGTTCATGCATCACACTTAACAATTGCAAGGAGCCTTTTGCAATCGAAAGGGGAAAAAATATCTCTGTCATTTTAAGGATCAAATGGGTCACAGCACAATAAGTTCACTCACTCCCCTTGTTTCCAAGGTTGGACATCCAGTGATGTTTTCACTCTAAATGCACACAAACTCCTGGACTAGAATTTTAGCAGCCATAATGTGGCTCAAGGTGTTATATAGGTAATGATAAAGATAAAGGTAAAGGTTCCCCTCACACATGTGTGCTCATCTCTGTTTCAAAGCTGAAGAGCCAGCGCTGTCCGAAGATGTCTCCATGGTCATGTGGCCAGCATGACTAAATGCACAGAACGCTGTTACCTTCCCACCAAATGTGTTCCCTATTTTTCTACTTGCATTTTTTACATGCTTTCAAACTGCTAGGTTGGCAGAAGCTGGGACAAGTAACTGGAGCTCACTCCATTACAATACAATACAATACAATACAATACAATACAATACAATACAATACAATACAATAGTAGAGTTGGAAGGGACCTTGGAGGCCTTCTAGTCCAACCCCCTGCCTAGGCAGGAAACCCTGTACCATTTCAGGCAAATAGCGATCCAACATCTTCTTAAAGACTTCCAGTGTTGTGGCATTCACAACTTCTGGAGGCAACTTCTGTTCCACTGGTTAATTGTTCTCACTGTCAGGAAGTTTCTCCTCAGTTCTAAGTTGCTTCTCTCCTTGATTAGTTTCCACCCATTGCTTCTTGTTCTACCCTCAGGTGCCTTGGAGAATAGTTTGACTCCCTCTTCTTTGTGGCAACCCCTGAGATATTGGAACACTGCTATCATGTCTCCCCTAGTCCTCCCCTAGTGGCTCTTGGGATTAGAACCGCTGAACTGCTGAACTTCTGATCGACAAGCTCAGCTTTCTTAAGTCACTGAGCCACTGCATCCCAAAGTCAACGTCTACCTATATGCTATTGGCCATTCTGCTCGTTCAGCAGAACAGATATTTTACTGCTGATATCAACCCTTTTCAAACATGCCATTCAAAACAGAGAGGCAGTCAGAATGCAAAGAAAAAAATGTTTTGGGGAAAATAGACTAAATGAATATAAAGGGAAGAAATGTTCTGTGCCCTTTTGTCGGTAGATTAAGCCAACATTTGATCTCCACTTCCCACTAAAAAAAAAAAAAAACTTTCTTACTGTAATGGCCACTCAAGGAAGCACAGTTGGTCTGATGGATCAGCAGGGGATAGAAAAGGTAGAAAAAGCATTTCTGCTCAGCGTTTGCAACCTGCCATAAACAAAAACTAATTGACCAGCAGAGACTTTTTGAATCCAATTAGTAGCTATTAGTAGTGCCATCACAGATAAAATGAATGCCAATGTGTTAATTATAACATAGGAACTTTATAAGTGCAAATAATTAAAAATATTGTTGGCGCCGGATCTTGATCCATTCACCGCATTTTTACTCATTTCTTTGTGTTATTTTTTCCCCTCCCTACTGAAGAACAGATTGCTGGAGACAAATCCACCAAGATGGGAACAGATTAAGAATGTTGGAGAAGAACTTAGTTTCCCGTGTAAAAAGAAAATGTGGTAAAAATGAAGATGCCGGAAGTTTAGTGAGAAGGTTGGGTACTTCAATTAAAAGGTAAAGGAGAGTCACTCTGAAGATAACAACAGCAATATAACTTAGATGTATATCCTGATTTAAAGTGCTTTACAGCCCTCTCTAAGCAGTTCACAGAGTCAGCATATTGCCCCCAACAATTTGGGTCCTCATTTTATGGACCTCAGAAGAATGGAAGGCTGAGTCAAACTGGAGCCTGGTGAGATTAGAACTGACAAATTGCAGTCAGCCTGCAGTCAGCAGAAGTAGCATGCAGTACTGCACTCTAGCCACTGCACCACAGTGGCTCACGATGATTAATTTAAGACTAAAAAGAAAGATTACTCCTTCTCAAGACTAGCCTGGAATAGGACAAGGAGGTCCAACTGAGGTAGGGACACAAAGTTGGCAGATGTCTTATTTTGTTCAGAAAAGTTTGGAGAAGATGGCTGGGAAGATCATCAGCTCCAACCATGATTCCACGGTGGAATAGAGAATATGCCACACCATGAGGTGTAATGCACAACTTCCTTTCTCATGATTTTCTCAGTTTTAGTCCTGTAACCTGGATGAAATAGCTCGGGAGGTGGGGTATTAGACTAGAATAATAGATTTGGTCCCTTCCAAATCTATTATTCTATGTTCAAACATCATATGAAGTGGAAAAGACTAAAGTCTGTTTTTCTTTCTTATTTCAGAAGACAGGACTCAAAATTACATTAGGAAGACAGATTGCAAAAAAAAAAAAAAAAATCAGGGAAAAAATTCTCACAGTGAATGTTCTAAATAGAGCAACAAAGATTATGAGAAGACTGGAGGCTAAAGTATACAGGGAACGGTTGCAGGAACTGGGTATGTCTAGTTTAATGAAAAGAAGGACTAGGGGAGACAGGATAGCAGTGTTCCAATATCTCAGGTGTTGCCACAAAGAAGAGAGAGTCAAGCTATTCTCCAAAGCACCTGAGAGCAGAACAAGAAGCAATGGGTGGAAACTAATCAAGGAGAGAAGCAACTTAGAACTGAGGAGAAATTTCCTGACAGTTAGAACAATTAATCAGTGGAACAACTTGCCTCCAGAAGTTGTGAATTTTCCAACACTGGAAGTTTTTAAGAAGATGTTGGAAAACTATTTGTCTGAAGTGGTGTAGGGTTTCCTCCCTAAGCAAGGGGGTTGGACTAGAAGACCCCCAAGGTCCCTTCCAACTCTGTTATTCTATTCTATTCTATTCTATTCTATTCTATTCTATTCTATTCTATTCTATTCTATTCTATTCTATTCTATTCTATTCTATTCTATTCTATTCTATTCTATTCTATTCTATTCTATTCTATTCCATTCTATTCCATTCCATTCCATTCCATTCCATTCCATTATATTCTATGTGATGAAGTTTCAATTGTTGAATGCATTCAAATGGATGTGGGAGGTGTTTAATTCAGGTTTTTGAATCAGGCAGGGGTTGAGCTCAATGCTCTCCTTCAACTGAAAGATTGTGGGCTTAGACTTCCCACTGATATATTAATCCAATCCCTAGATCAGGAGAACCAATGGCTGTGAGATGATTCATCCATCCACCCGCAACTGCTTTTTCATATGGGGGCAGGGGGAATGTGTTTGTTCCAAGTTCATTCCCAAACCAACCATCAGAGTATTCTTATTACTTTTTGGGCAGTTTTCCTGGAAGAGACTTGGCTTGTGGTTAGCGGAGATGAAGAGACAGTGATTCAAAAGTTTTACTATCGGTTCTGTGGCTTTGTGGGCATTGCATGTCTTTGTGGGTGTGGCAGGGGAAGGATACTGCAAAATCCTCATTCCCTCCCCACTTCACTAACCTGCTTTCTAGTCTCCATTCTGCTATGCAGGGCAACAAAAGAAGACCCAGCCGATCAGACCCAGCTGGGACTTGGGAAGCAGCAAATAGATTGGTAGCCGGGCCAGCCAGAGGTGGTATTTGCTGGTTCTCCAAACTACTCAAAATTTCCACTATCAGTTCACCAGAACTGGTCATAACTGGCTAAAAACCACCTCTGAAGAAGAATTATGGTGGTCCAGTCCAAAGATTGGCTTTCTCACAATCAATCTTTATCCTAAAATCCCCATGGTTTATATAAAAGAAAAGTACTTTTTCCGGACTTCAAATAGACCCTTGTTCTGATCATTGCTTCCCCTCCCTCCTTGTCTAGAGTGTTAAAAATGCTAATATGTTGTTTGCAAGGACCCAGTTTAGCAAGAAGCAAAGTCTTGTTGGACAATTAACATTCCCAGCTACTCTTTAAGAAGTAAGTCAAGATGCATTCCGAGATGAAATGTTTTATTAAACATTTCTAAGAGCTTTTTCTTGCAAACAATTTTTTGGGGGGTTGGGGGGAAGAAACTGTTATAACTGTTCATTCCCTTCTCCTGCTAGAAACAGGGTAAAACTAGTCAAGGAGCTGGCAGAGCAGGGAGTTAGGTTTCCTGGAGATCTTTGAATGAATTTCCACAGAGTAACAGGAGTGCCTGACTTCCAACAATTAAAAAAAAAACAACAACACTTGCAAAATGCTATTTCTCTTTGCTTAATTAGCCAAGGAAGCTTCAAGAAAGAAAGAAAACTCAGAGAAAACTGTTGACTTGAGTGAGAAAGTACTGGTTGGAGAATGAAAACTAGCCTCTACCTTTCTGTGCTAGTTCTTGCCAAGAAGGACTTTCACTGACCTCACAAAATAGATTATTATAGTGGGGGAAAAAGGCTTTATACATGCATGAGAGAAAGGGAGGGAGAGAATGAGAGAGGGAGAGAGAAAGCTTTCCGGGGTGAGAATTGGTGCTACAAGCACATGAGCCGCTCCTCTTATTCAAGTGTGATTTTTCTCTTAAATTAGATGTAATATCTAGTATCTAGATTTGCCAGCTAGCACAGGGAGCTCTTTTGTTAAAGAAATAAAAGGAATCATAGGTTAGCAAAATGCTTTCGGCACACCGCCAACTCACGCAAGGGGAAGAGGCCACTAGACAGGAAAGGCACAACCACAACAATTAAACATTGTAAAAGTGCTTTCGAACATCACCAGTATTAGTTAGCTATCCCGATGGCTCATGAATGAAAATGGAGCCAATTATATATACAGTATATACATCAGACATACATTATTATAGTAGTGCACCTTTTTCTAGAAAAGTGAACTCAGAGGAATTATATACCCTATTTATTCGAGTATAACGCGCAAAATTTTATACCCAAAAAAGAAGTCAAAGTTTGGGTGCGCGTTATAAACGAGGGCTGGGCTGGGGTGGCAGTGGCGAATTGTAAATTGTAAATTTCCGGACTGCAGCCTCGATCCCGGCCTCAGGCGGCGGCGCGCCGTGATCAATAGTCGCACCTCAGCTGCCTGCCGCCTTTCCCCTCCTTTGTCTCCCCGCCGCTGCTGCCGCCGTTTAAACCAAGGAATCATCGCTTGTTCTACCTACAGAAGGTCCAGCATAGAAGCGAAGCCGAAAGAGATCCTTGCGAGGCTCTGCAGGCTTCCTCGGAGTAAGGAAGGCAACAGCTCCCCTCACCCCCCAGAAAGCAGCGGGGCTTGTCGCGATGAAAAAGGCAGCCCTGATGCCGAGGAGAGCCTTGCAAGGAGGCGGAAAGGAAAAGCCTGAAAAGGCACCAAAAGAAGCGGGGGGAGCTTCGCCCGCCTGGTGGGCAGCCATTGAGGCGTTTTCAAAGGCGGCGCCTGGGAGAGATGAGGCGGCGCTCCAGCAGTCCTGTTGCCAGCGTTCGGTCCTGCTGCCGCCGAACGCTGGCAACAAGTGTGCACAGGCTTCCCACCAGGCGGGCGAAGCTCCCCCCGCTTCTTTTGGTGCCTTTTCGGGCTTTTCCTTTCCGCCTCCTTGCAAGGCTCTCCTCGGCATCAGGGCTGCCTTTTTCATCGCGACGAGCCCCACTGCTTTCTGGGGGGTGAGGGGAGCTGTTGCCTTCCTTACTCCGAGGAAGCCTGCAGAGCCTCGCAAGGATCTCTTTCGGCTTCGCTTCTATGCTGGACTTTTAGCCTGCTCTTCCTCTTCTCTATACAGCAATCGCCTACTCATTACAATGCCTCCCACGAGTTTGGTCTTATTTTGTCTTGACTAGAGCAAAAGCTGGCGCGCCTCCGCCCCCTTCCCGCCCCGCCGGCGGCAATAGTCATTACTATTACAATGCTTGGTATGAAACAAAATTTTATACCGATTTTTAATCGAAAATTAGGGGGTGCGCATTATACACGTGTGCGCGTTATACTCGAATAAATACGGGTAATGAGGTTAGACTTATAAGACAAAAAACATATTTTTGAGTAATTTTTGAGTATTTTTGGAGATTTACATGATATCCTTTCTAGGAAAGTTTATATGCTAATCCAGTCCAATGTACGTTAGTGCCTGTTTAGCAGGGTGGACTTCCATTCTGACAACTTTGTGTCCAAAATTATAGTACAAACTCAGAGGCAAATTTCCACACATAGTGTCTAAACTTATGGACATTGGGCTTTCACATTCAATCTGCCTTTGGATTACGGATTTCCTATTTTGCCACTCTCAAAGGGTCAGATTAGGTAATCATACCTCCTCAGCCCTTATTCTCAACACTGGTACACCCCAAGGTTGTGTATTGAGTCTCTTATTCTATACTCTTTGTGTGTACTGTATGACTACATTTCCAGTCAAGCCAGTAATACTGTTATTAAATTTTCAGATGATACAACAGTGGTAGGACTCAACTCCGTGTGTTGTGTGTGTGTGTGTTTGTGTGTGTGTGTGTCGACATGAGGTGGACCAGCTGCTTTAATGGTGTGGAGACAATAATTTGGTCCTTAACACCAATAAGACCAAGGAGTTTATAGTGGACTGCAGAAGGAATAGATCAGAAAATGAATATAAAGAAATTAAAATTACTAATATTTATGGTGATTGGTTTGTCTCTGAAAATAGAAAGAGTGGAATACTGAAAGAGGAATTAAATGGAGGGGAAATCTACCCCAGATGGCAAGATACAGAAGAAGAAAAAACAAAATAATTTATGGATTTAAAGAGAGAAATTTTATTAGCAATATCATTGATAACACTACCAACAATCAAAGATAAACTGATTAAGGAAACAGAAGAACGGCATCGAAATTACATGAGAGATTTTATAAGCAAGGAGTTGCTAAGAGGAGTCCATACAAAGTTGATTAAGGAGGACTGACACCACAAATGGCAAAAGATATCAGACTGTTTTGCTACTGGAAAGATACAGGTTGATAGATGGAATAATATAATTTAAAACTAGTTAAACTTAGTGAAATTTAGTAACAATAGATATGGTTAAATAAATAATTGATAATGATAATGATGTATACAATGTGTAGTGTTATGATAAGTAATAGTTGGATATGAATATTGAATGCTACCCATGAAAGGAAGATTAGAAATCCTTTTGGATTATATATAAAGGTTAATAAAAAAAGAACTACGTTAGATACAGTTAAGTCTTGATTATTAGGGGGGAAATGTTATGATGCAGGATATAGTTAAATAAAGGGGGGATAATGATAACAACGTATATACATGTATGGGTACAACATAAGAAAACTGGATGTAAATTGTAAACAGTGATTTGGAAAGGAGGATTAAAAAACTTTGTTATTAAATATTATGGATGTTCACCTAGAATAGGACAAAAGGATTCAGTGTTATTGGAGGATTTTAGAAATAGTAAATGAAATGCCAGTATGTGGTTATGTATTAAATCTTGGTATATTTTATTATGAAGGATGTTTAAACAATTATAGTCAAATGAAAATGGAGGTATGATGATGGTAACATGTATAAATATCTGAGTTAAAATACTTGAGTTAATATGAATTATGTTTGTTGACTGTGGAAGAGATGCGCGAAAGCCTTTTTGTAACCAACTGATACACTTTCTACAGTATGTAAAGAAGGAGGATTCTTTGTGCTGTGTTAGTTTTGAAAATAATAAAAAAAAAGATATTAAAAAAATAATTTGGTCCTTAACACCAATAAGACCATGGAGTATAGAGTGGACTGCAGAAGGAGTAGATCAGACATCTAGCCCTTGGCCATCAATGGAAACCAAGTGGAGCAAGTGGCCAGTTTTAAGTTTCTGAGTGTTACCATAAAAGAGGACCTGGCCTGGGGCACTCATTTTGCAGCACTAGTCAAAAGGGCCCAGCAGAGATTATACTACCTGAGACTTCTAAAAAAAACAAAAAAACAAACAAAACCTGCATGAACAATTGTTAGTGACATTCTATCTCTGCACCATAGAGAGTATCTTAATTTACTGAACCTGTGTATGGTTTGCCAATTGCACAGTGGCAGATAGGAGAGCGCTCCAGAGGGTCATCGTCATTGCCCAGAGGATCATTGGTTGCCCTCTCCCCTCTTTGGAAGAGCTTTATAACTCCCGCTGCCTTAAGAAAGTTCAAAACATTCTGAAAGAACCATCTCATCCTGGGCACCCTTTTTTTGAACTATTACCATCTGGCAGACGGTACAGGACAATAAAAACAAGGACAAATAGGCTGAAAAACAGCTTCTATCCCAGAGCAGGAACTATATTGAATTCTACTGTATAGCGCAATATTAATGCAGTATCAGGGGTTTTCAATTCAATTCTGTAGAATGTGAAGGATGTGTGTTTTTTTTTATTTTTTTAATAGATTTCTTATGTATCATGCACACTGAAGGTGGCATTTATTTTCATTCTATGAGGTGAAATGACAATAAAGTAAACTTAACTTAATTTGTGAGTTCGTTATTAGATGGGTTGTGGACAATGCATCTAGTTTTCATAAATGTGCAATGTAATTGGAGACCTTGAGGTTTTCCTTTTTCAAGACATACATAGAATGGGCTTCGTTTGAAGGGTGGAATTAATGACATTAATAAAGCACAAATTTAAACCAAGCTGAAGAAACGACTGAAATTCACTGCAGCTCTCAGTTCTTCTATGTCCTGATTTCAATGGCTATGAGGAACATCTACTTAATTCTCCTGAAGCCTCTAAGCCAGGGGTGTCAAACTCACAATGACACGTTGTCATTACATGATGTATCACAACTTTTTTCCCCTTTGCCTAAAATGGGGGTGGGGGTGGCCAGCGTGTGACGCATCTGGCCCACAGGTCACGGGTTTGACACCCCTGCTCTAAACAGAGTAGGAATCACAGGGGTTTATGCAATATTATTCAAGCTCCTAAAATGGATAGATGGATTTGTGGCTGAGCTCAAATATTTCTAATCTTTACAATCACTGGGAAGGAAGGAAGGAAGGAAGGAAGGAAGGAAGGAAGGAAGGAAGGAAGGAGGGAGGGAAGGAGGGAAGGAAGGAAGGAAGGAAGGAAGGAAGGAAGGAAGGAAGGAAGGAAAGAAAATAGACTTAAGCTCATGCTTTCCACTAAATTTAAGCCTATCTTTTTCCACACTCATTATTCATATATTCTCAGAATCGTAAATTTGCACAGAATGAATGTAATACCAGCTACTTTTATGGGTTTTTCTTTCCCTCCCTCTCCTTATATTTGTTTCCTTGAAACTGGTCCAAAAGCCAGAAATGTAGTTTACCTACCTGGTCTTGTATCTTTCAGGCAAACCACCCACATACGGCTCATTTTTAAAATCTGTTTTATCTGAATATCTGTCTGGGTGTTTTATTGTTTTCCTGGGAGAGGAGGGGTGTGTTAATTAGCAAACAGCTTTCTTCTGGACTGAAATTCATCCAGAAGAAGCCCGACAAGTGGTGTCAACAACAGTGAAGCAATTTCGTGCTTTGAGAGATCTTCTGTAGGAAGTTAGCACCCACCCATCTCATAGAAAAACGAAATATTCTAGCAAATATTAAAAAGGCAGACTATTATATTTCCCTGGATGAGAAATGGAGAAACATGTTTATTTGGCAGGAAGCAGAATCACTCTTAATAGCCCCCACCCTCCTCAATAGCCCACAGCAAATGTCCACACTTAAGAGATAAAGAGATAGAAGTGACTTCTGGTTTGCTTGGAGGGTCGTTTTGAGCGCCCTGAAGGCTTTAGGTACCATCCGAAGCCTTCCCTGATGCCTTTGGAGCACTCAAAATGATCCTCCAA
>NW_028113423.1:0-25820 GCF_964273705.1 Natrix helvetica
ATATGAAATGTGGGTCTGTCTTTCCATGCCAGTTGGAGTCTCCCTATTGCAGTTCTTCAACACAAAGGACTTTCTCTTGGATAACTGGATGGGCCTTAGACATATCTCCTTCTGACCCAGGACTCACACTCATCTCCCATCTGTTGCAGCCAAAGATCTGTGACTTAATCTTTTTCAGGGAGACTTTCTCATGATCTCCCCTCAGTCTCACTACAGTTGCAGAAACTATGCAGAAACCTCTAGTCTTAATAAAGGAGAATATTGGTAGCTCAGGGTTGACATGGGGGCTCCTTGGTGCTCTCTGAGCTTCCTTGTTTTCATGCAGACGTTTCATTACCCAACTAGGTAATATCATCAGCTATAATTTATGAGGATGTTTTCCTTTATCTCTTACCTGGGAGACTGTTTTGAACTCGTGTCAAAGGGGAGCAGCTTTGCAAGGCTTTCTCTAGTCCAGAAGAAACCTTTTCAGAAGCTTCCTTTTAAATCACATTTTATTCTACTTAAATAAGTCTAATAAAATAACAATTTAATAAATCTTTAACAATAAATGTATTCAAAAATCTAATATGGGTTCATCCTAACCATGGATAAATGAAGAGTGGAGGAATGCATTTTAATACAGCCATGAGGAGGAACTGGTTGTTTGTCACTTAATGCTTAAACCTTTACTCAATTCCATCCCTCCAGACTTTATTAAGTAGAAAAGTCCTTTATTATTGCAATGTTAAATGCCAGAAGCAAAAAGGGGGAACGAAAGAAAGAAACTGCCAGAGTCGCATCTCCTACACCTGTTTGGAAGGAATCAGAGATTTCATATTTACCTACGCGAAGCTCAGAATCTACTTGTCTAATATCCACGCCTACCCCCATTTTCCATAGACAGAGAGTCCTAATATCTTTCCTTTGGCATTCCTTTTCTTCTGCTTAGCCTCTGCCTGAGTCCAAATGTGTGGAAAGTTGTCAGCCTGGATTTGTCAAGAGGGCTCGAGAAGGAGAGCCATTTTGCTGCTACGATTGCGTTCCTTGTCCGGAGGGGACCTTCTCCACTCAGAAAGGTGGGTGATACCAGAGGGGTCTCTACGGCCTTCAGACTCCTACCCTTGGCCTCCTTCTCCTCCAGGCTCCCTCATTTACCTCCAGTTTTCCTCCTCTGTTGGCCCTCCCCCAGGCATTCAGCCTGGCCAATGGGCCTCCGCCCCTCTGCGTGGAAGCGGGAGCCTGGAGGAGAAGGAGGCACAGCCAAGGGTAGGAGCCCGAAGGTCCCATTCCACACCAGAGGAAAGGAAGGCCTGGTGGAAATGGATTTATCCAGAGCATTTTTATGAAAGTGGAAATTAAAACATTGCATTGAAGCTCAGTTCTTTTTTTGTGTTTATTCAAAATGTACTAGAAATCATCCAATATTGTATACCTTAGCTATAAAGGTATTAGAAAATTATACTATCTTTTCCCCCCTGTGGAATGGTTAAGCAACAAAATGTCCTTGGAATTAGGCATTTCCCCAAAAAGGTATTTCTTGAAATGTAAAAGAAAAACCAGAATATTAAAGAAAAAATGCTTTTTGACTTTCTCAGATACAGGAAAATGCACCAAGTGTCCGGATGATAAATATCCAAATGAGGAGAGGGTCCAATGTATCCCCAAAATTATAACCTTCCTGTCTTATGAAGAACTTCTGGGCATCATCCTGGTCTCTTTTGCTGTATTTTTGTTCGTAAAGTCAGGCCTTGTTTTATTCATTTTCATTAAATACAGGGAAACTCCCCTTGTCAAAGCTAACAATCGGGACCTCTCCTACATCCTCCTGGTCTCCCTCCTGCTTTGCTTCTTGTCTCCTCTTCTTTTCATTGGTCAATCAAGGAAAGTCACCTGCCTTCTTCGACAAATGGTTTTCAGCATCATCTTCTCAGTTGCCGTTTCTTCTCTCTTGGCCAAAACTATCACGGTGGTGCTGGCTTTCCTGGCCACAAAACCAGGAAACCGAGTGAAGAGATGGTTGGGGAAGAGTTTGGCCAACTCCATCATCCTTTCTTCTTCTGCTCTCCAAATAATCATCTGCTCCATCTGGCTGGGAGTTTCTCCCCCCTTCCCTGACTCTGACCTCCGCTCCCAGCCTGGAGAGATCATCTTGCAATGCAACGAAGGGGCTGTTGTCATGTTCTATGTCACCCTCAGCTACATGGGCTTCCTGGCTGCCATCTGCTTCACGGTGGCTTTCCTGGCCAGGAATCTGCCTGGGGCCTTCAACGAAGCCAAGCTGATCACCTTCAGCATGCTGGTCTTCTGCAGTGTCTGGGTGACTTTTGTGCCCACCTACCTGAGCACCAAAGGGAAATACATGGTGGCTGTTCAGGTCTTCTCCATCCTGGCCTCCAGTGCTGGTCTGCTGGGCTGCATCTTCATCCCCAAGTGCTACATTATCCTTCTGAGGCCAGACCTGAACACAAAGGAGCAGCTTACGGCCAGAACAAATGTAAAAGCATGAGATATAATACCATTATGATATTGGAAGAATTATTACATTTTCTTTTATTTGAAAGGAGATATTCTTTCCATTTAGATAGTATGCAGGAGTCAAAGAAAATCATATCTACTTGTTTCAGAACGGGAAATGGTTGAATGACTGTAATTCTTGTAACTTTTCCCCTTTAATCCCAATAAATCTAGCTAAATACAACTCTGTGAAAGTCATTCAGAGGAATTTAAAATTCAGCAACTGCCAATAAACATTAGACCTTTTAAGAAATCCTTTGAGCAATTGTTCCTGCTGACAGCATCTAAAAGTGTCTCTGTGTGAGAAAGTGAGCAGGAAAAGAAGTAAGATGGAAGCCATGGGAGGGAAGACCCAACCATGGTGTATGATTATCTCTATGGGGACCACTGTCCCTCTGTGAGAACAATATCCCTGATGTATTTTCTATATACTTAAGAAAAACCAAACAAGGAGATTATAGGCAACAAAAAGCTTTATTAATCAATAAGAAGAAGTCTTATTGAAAACTCTCATGCGCACGAAAGGATTCTCAGAGAGAATGCTGGGCAATGCAACAGGTGAGACTTAAATACACAAGTTGAAGTCCCATAGGTATCATTAAAGTGTGTCGTAATACACTTACATAAATGTACTTGGCGTGATCGATAGTTGGCAATATTGACAATAATTGGCAATAACTAAGCTGCAGCCCAAAAATAAATTTCCCGTGTTCTTCTCTGGGAAATTTTCTTGTTACCTGCGTGTCAAGAACAAATGACATTTTAAACTTTACCCAAAATTCCTCATTTCCTCCGTTCTCACACTTTAGACAATAACAAGATAATTACCGACTTCCCAAAAACATATCCGTATCAAAAGAGACATCCAAGTTCCCACCTGGGCTATTCCTGGCTGGGTCAGAGTGACCCAGGCTGTCAGCAAAACATGGGATGCTGTTACAAGCAGTATTTTTCCAGCCTGAGCAAGCAAAATAGAGATGTATTTGTTCAAAATGGAATCTGTCAGGTTCATTCTCTTTACACAAATAATTCAGATCTCATCCCAATTCTTACACCCTCCAACCAAAGCAGACAGGCTGGTGGCCTCCAGGTACTCTGCTAGGGAGACAAATATTCATTGCGATTACATGGTTCCTTCTTCATCTGCCAATTAAACACACTGTGCAGGAGCTGTTGATCACAACGGCTGTCCAGGATTTCATTTTGGGGTTGTTGTTTAGGTGTGTACCTCTAAGAAATTCTCACTTTGGTTTTTTTTTTTTTTCTCATCCAGAGAATTAAAAGAAGATTGTGAGGAGACAAATTTCTTGGAGAAATGGGGGCATATTAGCAAGACAGAAATATAGACGGAATGTAGGGAGGAACGTTGATGCCCTCGTTTCTCAGTACATTTCATTCAAACTGCTTTGCCAATGCAGCTGAGATGTTTCTTTTTATTTACACAATAACTCTTTCTTGAGGGTAGCAACAGTACAAGGGTGGGGAGGTAATGTGAGCCGTGCTAATTATGAATATTCATGTTTACATTGTCTATTAAATAAACTATGCACATGTATGATTGTCATTTTCTCCTCCTTTCCTGGAATGTATAAATATGTGTGCATCCTTTTGTCTGTAAGATTTCCTCTCACTATTTTCTGGAGGGAAATTCCTCCAGTGGACACTGAATAAATAATAACTCCACTGAGCCTGGATTATTTGGCTTCTCCTGCATTTGATTCCACAGAAACTGGTGTCAGGAGTGGAATTCACAATCTTCCATCTGCCACCAGGGACAGCAGATGGGGCAGCCCTATAGGGTGAGTGTTGTGAAATTGATCCCATATGACCCTTCCCACTGCCCCATAAAGGCCCCATTGAGGAGCTTCTGTGAGACCACAGTCTGTGTCTGAGAGTCAGTTGTGGCTGGGGAAGCTTGAAGAGGGTTTGTGATCCCTTCCATCCCAATTCTCAGCCACTTTGGCCCTGCTGTGAGCTGAGCGATGGACGGAGGTATCCAGGAACTGAGGGGGGATTGGGCTTTGTGGAGGGAGTGTCACCCTCTGAGGGGAAGAACGGAGACTGACCTGGGGACTCTGTCCAAACTCCCTTTTTCCTATTGTCTGAAGGGAGGAATTCAGCTGATCCTAGGCAGGGAGGGAAGTGGATGATGGAACTCAGGCAGGCTCTGCTTGGGGAAGGAATCTTTCCAAAAGAAACAGAGAGACCGGCTGTGTCCCAGGGCTGGGAGGGGCTCTGGGTTCCCCACTGGGGCCTCCACAGGAAGTGAAAAAAGGAGTGAGAGAAAATGGAAAGGATGATTTTTTAAAAAAAAGAATCTTCCTCCCTGGTGAGAAGAGAAATTCCTGGATCTGCACAAGGCTAGGACAGATTCCATGCAAACAGAAGCAGGAAAGTCCATTTTTATTTTTGTTAGATTTTTTCCCACTGTTTTATTATTTTTTCAACTAACTAAAGGAGGTGAACATGTCCAACTCGTCTTCCTCTTCCTCCTCTTTTCCCCACAACAATCACCCTGTGAGGTGGGCTTGTCTGAAAGAGAGCATCTGTCCCGAGGTCAGCAAACAGGCTTTCAGGGCTAAGGCAGGACTTGAACTCAGGATCTCCTGCTTCCTAGCCTGCTGCCTTAACCCTTGTCAATGTTAAGGCAGGGCGGATTTTGGGCAGAGGCCCTGCTGGTCACCACTGCCGCCTTGTCTTCCAGCAGGACCCCAGGTTTCCCCCCTGGGTCCTTCTGGGGTAGAGCAGCCCCATCCGAGAGCATAGGAGAGAAACTCCTGGACGGACATGGACAGACACACACACACACACACACACACACACACACACACATAAATACACCAGCCACAGCCCCTCCCTCTTGCCAGGGTTCAGCTGAAACTCACTGCCTGTAGGGGGCAGCATAGAGTCTGGCCCTGAAGTCCTAGCTGGGCCTTGGGAATTCAAATCAGAGCCTTCTGGTGATTGGTTCAAAGTCCCCAGCTGCCTTTGATGCCTAAGGCGGGACTAGAACTCAGAGTCACTTACTGATTGGCTCACAGTCACTAAGGGGCTCCACCTAATTTTCTTCATAGCAAGATAGGTTGGCCACTGCCTTCCTCTCAACCTATCCCTGGCATTTCCTGGTGGTCTTCCATCCCTGCTTAAATCCAGGCCTGCTTAAGCTTCTCCAAACCATCTTGCTCCTGCATTCTATGGGTTGTCCTCGACTTATGATCAGAATTGGGACCAGAAATGCCATTGCTAAGCTAGGCGGTCATTAAGTGAGTTGTGCTAAATTTTACAATGTTTATTGCTACAGTTGTTGAGTGAATCACTGGGGTTGTTGAGTGAATTTTGCAATCATTAAGCAAATGCCATTTCACCCCTAATTTTACTTGTAAATCCATATTGATTGCTGTGCACCCAAATTGTTATTATGAGACCATGGAGATGCCTCAATAGTCATAAGTGTGAGGACCCATCATAAATCACTTTTTTAATGACTGTGGAACTTGGCACTGTCACTAAATGAATGGATACAAATCGAGGACTTCCTGTAGGGTACTTGGTAAGACTGTACAAAATTGGATCCATTGTTTCTTCAGGCACCTTCTCTCAATGCCTTTTGAATATTAATAATATTTAATCTTTTATGCATATATTTCCCTCTCGGCTCCCCTTCATCTGGGCGTGGAGAGAAAAACCTCGATTCCCTGCATCTGTAATACCAGATTCCAGATCCAAGGGACAAGATTCCCAATCTGGACTCCACCACCAGGGAAGGGCCAGTAATTTGGAGCTCCTCGACCTCTCCAGGTGACCAAGGGTTCGCCCTTCAGAGGGAGACACTCCGGCTGAGGCAAATTCGGGGCTTAAAGCCCCTTCAGGATTAGCTCATCAAGGAATAAGCCACACTCCCAGGGGAAGGCAGCCGGTTGGTGATTATTCTTCAAATCTCAGGTCCAGGCCATTCAAACCCTTGGTTTGTGACATCAGGCTCCTCCTGAGCTCATTAGCTGGAGCTCGCCATGACAACCTCCAGCATCCTTGGGGAGTCTGGACCACATAATGGAGGCTCTGCTCAACATCCCTGGAAAGTGGCTGGATTGGATGGATGGCACTGGGGGCATCGCAGGGTTGCCCTCGGCTGGGGTCCTCAGGAGGGAGAGACCCCTCCCTTTTAGGCAGAATTACAGGGTGGGCAAGAATAGAAAAGGGGGCTTCAACCAAACACCACAGACATGCTGATACCTGCAATGTCTGCAGCCTCCATACCTTCACCAAACTCCTCATCCAACTTGTCAAAGGTTCCTGTCTGTGGAAAGGGGCTGGGAGAAGCCGGCTGCCGCCGCCCCCCCCCCCCCCCAATGTGATCTATGACAAAAATTGGCTTTAGGATGTCCCATTTGGAGAGGCATTGCGACCCCAAAGATAGAAGCTGACCTGGGGAAATTAAAATTAAAAAGGGATTCCATTGGCCAGATATAGTTATTTCCTAAACAGACTCATCCTGCTGGTTGACTTATTCATATATTTTTATTTTTTATTACTCATTTATCCACCTTTATTATTTCTCCAAATAGCTCAAGGCAGTGAACATATGGAAGACTCCATCATTTTCACAACAACATGCTTGTGGGTTAGGCTGTGGCTGAGAGAGGGGGACTGGCTCAAAGGGACCCACCAGGATTTCCTGCCTTGGATGGGACTGGTAAGTACTTGGAGGGGGGGGGGGCTCTTTCCTAATCCGAATGGTCCCCCCCTTTCCGTCTCATGAGAAACCCCCTAGCAGTGCCAGAAGTGACCGAATTGACCGATCACAGATTCTGACTCCTTTGGAGAGTCTTGAGAGAAGAGAAGCCACGAACTGGAGTCAGAATCCAATGGGAAGTCAGGATAGTTTGAAGGGAGATCAGTTGTGATGGATTAAGTCAGAGTTTCTCAAGCTGGGCCACCTGAAGGCATCTGTGGACTTTAGGCAGTTAGCAAAATGTTCCCTGAACTGAGAGAAGAAGTGATTGTGTCTCTCCATTTTCCAAACAGGTCAGCAGCAGGGAAGAAATGGTCCTTTAGGGAATATCCTTGGGCTGTTTTCTCAATGAGCAGTGATGGCCTCCATGATCTCCAGATTAACCAGATTCCCTTGACTTTGAGAGCCAGGAATCCATGAAAGACAAACAACGAATGAAAGAGCAGCACAGTTGTCTCAAGCAGACAGTGAATCGACTTCGGATCACAACAGAAGACCTGCAGAAAACTCTGCTGGACAACAAAGGAAGCTTGGACCCTGCCAACACGATGACCCACCAGTTGGAGCCAGAGAAAGAATCTTTGGTGAAACACACTGAAGAACTCCGGAAGGAAATGTCTGAGGTTCCTAGCCAAGTGGCTTTCCTCAAACTTGAGAAGGCTGCCTTAGAACTTCTGAGAAGCTCCTCAAAAAGTTCTGGAACCTTCTTAAGAACTCAAGAAGCACCTCTAGAGTCTGCAGCATTAACTGGCTGAGATGGATCAAAGTTCCACTTTGTGGAGAAAAGCCATTGAAGCAGAAAGTCTCCATTCTTCAGAATGTGAGGGGAAATGAGAAGAAGCACCTCAAACATCTGCAGCAGCAGCAGACCTGTGTTTACCAGGACAGAATGGAAGACCTGCAGAAAACTCTGGAGGACAACAGAGAAGGACTGACCCATGTCAGAATGGCCATCCAAGAATTAGAGCTGCAGGACAGGTGTTTGGAGAAAGACAGGGAAGATCTCCACAGGGAGGTCAGCAGCCAAGTGGCCTTCTTCAGAAATGATGTTGGCACTCCTGAGTGACCAGCACATGGGACAACTTTGCTGACACTCTCTCTCCCCATACCTGGAATGGAGGAATGGTGGCCTTTTACCCATTTGAAAGAGAAAAGAGATTCTTCCCCTCCCTTCCCTTGACTTGCCACCCAGTGTGCCAGGGGAGTCAGGAGAGCCCCACCCTTACCAGCTTAAGCCCCTCCCTTACCCCCACCTTACCAGTCACTGCAGGACTGTCAGTTGAGCTGAAAGCTTCGCAGCCAAGAAGGAGGATGGAGGTGATGGCCGTGGCAGTGGTGAGGTGAGGTTGGTAGAGGTGGATCCCCAGGCTCAGCTCCAAGCCTCGGAGTGCCATCTGAGGCTAAGGGGCAGCAGTGAGGAGGGTGAGGGCTGTGCTGTGGGGAGGGCAGAGAGTCTGGCCAGAGCCAGATCTTGGAGCCAGAACCGAGCAGCCAAACGAGCCGAGCAGCTGAGATCTGGGCAGTCCACAGGAGAGGAGAAGAGAGTAGAACAGCTAGAAGCCGAACTGGGAGCAGAGGGGTCTGCAGGAGACGCGTCGAGGCAGCAGAGACCCCCGGAGGCCGCAAGGCTGACAGAGCTGGTGGCCGAGGTGGAGGACAGGGCTGGGTTGAGGGTCTCGGGGGCAGCCAGAAACTCCTGCTGCTCCAGAGGCTGCAAGAGAGAAGCAACAGGAGGGGGAAGCCAGGGGCCACCAAGGCCAACTGGAGCTGGTCAGTGGCCGGTGGGTGGTGGGTGGTGAAGTAGTCTTAGGGATGGTAGAACACAGGAGGTAGATTTATAGGGTGGAAGGGACTTTGGAGGTCTTCTAGTCCAACCCTCTGCTCAAGGCAGGAACTTTATACCATCCCAGTTATTTGGTTCTCTTGTCCACTTTCAAAACTTCCAGAGATGGAGCACTCACTACTTTGGGAGGCAACTTATTCCATGGCTTAATTGTTCCTGCTGTCTGAAAACTTCTCCTAGATTGGGTCTTTCTTTAAAAAACTCCCACCCATTTCTTCTTCTCCTTTCTTTTGGGGCTCTGGAGACGAAGTCACCCCCCTCTTCCCTGTGGGAGCCCCTGAAAGTGCCAGAAGATTCTATCATGGCTGCCCAATCCTTCCCATCTTGTCTCGGCTGGACATAGCGAACTCCCTCAACTGTTTATCATACGATTTGGCCTCTAGACCTTAAATCATCTTTGTTCCTCTTCTCTTCACACTGTCCA
Source organism: Natrix helvetica (assembly GCF_964273705.1). Taxonomy (NCBI): domain Eukaryota; kingdom Metazoa; phylum Chordata; class Lepidosauria; order Squamata; family Natricidae; genus Natrix; species Natrix helvetica. The sequence continues at coordinate 9,496 of NW_028113423.1, forward strand.
GAATCTCCTCAAATTTTCTTTTTCCGGGGTGACCAGAACTGGACAAAGTATTCCAAGGATGGTCTGACCAGAGAGACAGAAAGCGGTATCAGCACTTCTCTCCCTCTTGAATCTGCCCCTCTTGTATTGCTGCCTAAGACTGCCTGGGCCTATTTTGTCATCTGCAGCAGAGTTCTGGCTGACCTTTAAGTGCTTTGCCAGGAGATCCTTCCAAAGGTACCACTGCTGAGCCAGGTACCCCCTGTTCTGTTCCTAGGCATTGGGGTCTTTTCTCACCAGTGAACTGCATCTTGTTAGATAGTGTTCAATGTTTGTGTCTTCTGGATATTGAGCTAATATTCTCATAATTCCCACAAGCTTAGTGCCATCTGCAACCCTGATGAGTTCCCTTTCTGTCCCCTCATATAGATCATTTGGGAAGATATGGAAGAGTCCGGGGCTCAAGGCAGAAACTTGAGGTCCCCCTCTGAATATTTCACCCCATGTAGATGTAGCTCCATGAAGGACTACTCACTGGGTGCAATTGGTCAGCCACTTTAGGAATTTTGTGCCGATTTGGAATTGAATACCGATTCTATCTCTCTCGTTGTTCTTTCCATGTTTTTTTTCTTTGTGCCTAAAAAGAGATTCAAAGAAGGAATTAAGCATTTCTGCATTCACAGGTTCTGACATTCACATGTGGAATCTTTCTCAGTCTCTCTAGAAACTAGAAAAGATAAATAGAGTTGGAAGGGAGCTTGTAGGTCATCTGGTACATCACCCCTCCCCCCCAGCAGGAGACCCTTCACCATTTCTGACAAATGGCTGTCCAGTCTCTTCTTGAAAGCTTCCAGGGATGAAGCTCCCACACCTTCTGAAGGCAACTTCTGTTCCATTGGTTGATTGGTCTCCCTGGCAGGAAATTTCTCCTTAGTTCTAGGTTGAATCTCTCCTTTTTCTGTTTCCCTCCATTATTCCTTGTCCGGCCTTCAGGTGCCTTGGAGAAATAGCTTGTCCTCTCCCTTTCTGTGACAGCACCTCAAATATTGGAAGACTGCTATCATGTCTCCCCTAGTCCTTCTCTTCACTACACCAGCCATGCCCAGTTCCTGCAACCGTTCATCATATGTTTTAGCCTCCAGTTCCCTAATAGCAATAGTACTTAAACTTATATATAGCTTCATAGTGCTTTTACAGCCCTCTCTAAGTGGTTTACAGAGTCAGCATATTGACCCCAACAGTCTGGGTTCTCATTTTACCCACCTCAGAAGGATGGAAGGCTGAGTCAACCTTGAGCCTGGTGGGATTTGAACGGCCAAACTGCAGCTAGCAGTCAGCTGAAGTAGCCTACAGTTCTGCACTCTAACCCCTGTGCCACCTCTGCTCATAATCATTTTGGTTGTTCTTCTTTGCACTCTGTCTAGAGTCTCAACATCTTTTTTTAATAGCGTGGTGACCAAAATTGGATGCAGTACTCTAGGTGTGGTCTTACTATGGCTTTATAGAGTGGTATTAGTACCTCTCTTGATCTTGATAGTATCCATCTGTTAATGCAATTTAGGATTGCACTTGCTTTTTTTGCTACCGCTGCACACTGCTAGCTCATATTTAATTGGTTCTCCACTAAGACTCCAGGATCCCTCTCACGGTTACTGCTATTAAGCCTGATTTCACCCAGTCTGTATGTGTACCTTTGGCTTTTCTTACCCAAGTGTAAGACTTTACTTTTCTCTATTTTGAATTTCATTCTGTTAGATCTCTCTTAGCTTGCTGAAGGTAGAACTCTCTTAAAGACTCCATTGTTAGCCTGCTTGAACAGAGCTTGGACTAGAAGACCTCCAAGGTCCCTTCCAACTCTCTTAGACTGTTACGGTTGGTTAAATTCCCTGTGCTTGATGAAGAATGTTTGGGGGGCTCCCCATAGGCTTAGAGCCAGAGGGGTTCAATGGGATGTTTGCCAGTTTTTTTATGGGCTGAGAGTCGGGTCTAGAGTGGTTTGGATGTGCTTGTCTGACCGGTGAGAGAGGCCATCTATGGGGTGGTATGGGGTGTATGCATGAGGGCAGGGGGGAGGGAGCGAAAGTACAGTTAGATGTTAGGCATGGCCTCCTCCTTCTCTTGCTTCCCCTTAGAGGCTCTGGAGCAGCAGGAGCTTCTGCCTGCCCCCGAGACCCTCCACCCAGCCCTGTCCTCCCATTCTGCCCCCCTGCTCCCTCAGCCTTGCTGCCTTGGGGCTCTCTGCTCCCCCGAGGCCTCTCCTGGGGACCCCTGGGCTCCCCTTCAGCTTCTGGCTGCTCTCCCCTCCCCTCCTCTCCTGCGGGCTGTTGCCCCCCCTCCAACTGCTCAGCCCATTTGGCTGCTCGGTTCCAGCTCCCAGATCTCGCTCTGGTCAGACTCATCTGGCACACGAGGTAGCAAGTCAGTCCCCCACCTCCCTCCCTCCCTCCCTCCTCCAATCGTCCATCCTCTCCTGGATAGACAGTTGGACACAGACTCCCTTGATGCTCTTTCTATGGAGATATTAGAAAGAAACATGTCCTCCAAATAACCGATAGGCATCCTGGCCATTCAGACATTGCTTAGCTCCAGTGGCTGCTTAAGACCGAACAGACTCTGGTTACAGTAAAGGTGGCTCGATTCTCCACAGCAGCACTGGGGATCCATGGGAAAGACGAGATTAAGCCACCATAGCTATTTTACACAACTGATGTAGGAAACCCTTTTGCATTACTACTTCATCTTTTAGTATTTAATGACTTTGGGCCTCACAGGTTAAGGAGTGATAGTATTGTTAGGCCATGTGTAACTGACAGATTGGATGCCCAATTGTGATTTTAATATAGATTTTATCTGTTTATTATTTCATTCTAGAATTTTTAACTGGAGATAACTTGAGTGTTTTTTTTGTCCTGGTCTTTGATGTAATAAACTTGATTTGATTTGATTTGATGCAATTCCATTTACCAAGAAGAAGGGGACCTAAAAAGACATAGGATAGACTTGACTGTTCCCCATGTAGTGAATACTTTCGTCAGATAAAGGAACAATTCATGTGTCTTCAAGGAATTCACCATCACACTGAAGTTACAATTATCACATTTTAAAAAATAGGACAGAACCAAGACTTCTCCCTCTCTGTGTGTTTATTTGTGGGTGTGATTTTTTCCAACTGGGCAAAGTTCTGATAACTACTTTTTCATTAAAGATGATTTTATTCTTGTAGTCTGGCCACACTATTGCATCAGCACTTTTGTTGAATATTGACTTTCAAAATACAGCGAATGTTGGTGTGGACTCAGCAGGCAGTTACTTCAGATCTGTGGCATGCTGGGGGATCAACTGTCTCCTGGGGTTTTCTCTCTAACCACGATGCCAACAAATGTCACATTTCTAGTTAGCTTCAGCCACAGGCACCGTGTATTCCCTCTGGGGCCAGTTTCAAGCATGGAGCTCCCAAACCTCTCAATTCTAGATGACGGATTTAATCTAATCCCTTCCCCTGTTATTTTGAGTCACATGAGGATTATTTCCCTTTCATTTCCCTCCAGAGAATTTCCCAACAACCTTTGAGTCCAAGAACTGGTTGAATTATCCTGAGAGGGAGAATTATGATAAAAGTTTCAGCTTTGCTCTTTGGCCAAATCCTGCAGGGGAGACTTAGGGCAGAGAAATATGGAGTTTAGGGACAGGCAGGGTCTGTGCTCTTGAATGTACATCTCTCTCCTTTCCATGTGAAGCTGAGTGTTTCTCTGTGTTAGAAAAAGCAACTGGATCATATTCCACCTTGTGAGAATCCTTTGATTCTTCGAATTCTTCTTTAGAAAAAGAAAAGGGATTCATTGATTCGCCCCATGAACTATGGACCTCCTGCTTCTGCTTCTGATGCTGCTTTTGTCCCATCCAGTCTCTGGGAAGCTGAGAATGAAATGCCCGCTGAGTTTGAAGCATCAGGATGGAAAACAACTACAGAGCTTTTACAGACCAGGAGACCATCTCATTGGTATAGTCATCACCGGATATGAAATACTGCATATAAAGTTGCTTTTCAATGTGGCTCCTTCTCTTCAGTTTGTGTTCAATGATGTGTAAGTCATTCAGGGTGATGGAGTTGCACTCCCTCCATTCTAACACTTTCCTTCTTTTCTGTTTTTTATTTTTCATTTGTTCCTATATTGGGGGATATGTCTAATTTCCTGAATGATTTTGATTTCCATGGCTTCTCTCTTTTGTCTGATTTTTGTGAAAGAGACTCAAAAAGATGGTCTGAAAAAAAGCTGAAAGGACTCCAGACTATTTTCCTCTCTCACTTCAATCCTTAATTTATCATTTGAATAATGAATTTTATTTGAAGTAGTGGTTGAACCAGTTGTAGTTGCTGTACCTCTGCCAATTCTCATATTTGCGTAACTGATCATTGCTTTTGGATCAATGTTGGCTTAAGGTTCAGTAGGCTTCTGGAGGATTATATATTAGTATTAGTATTTGTTGTTGCTGTTGATTATAATAACACTTTTTTACCATAGGAATTCTTATGGTTTTCTATTTGGTTTACGATTCATTTTCAACCTTCAAATGGTCAACAAGAATTCCCAGCTCCTGCACAATCTCACACTTGGCTACAACATCCATGACAACTACTTGAGCACCTTCCGCACTTCCGATGTCTTGCTGGACATTCTCTCCACTGGAGAAGCCAATATCCCCAACTACAGCTGTGGAAGGAAGGAGAACCTCCTGGCTCTTTTTGATGGAGCTGACAGGGACATCTCCATCCAGATGTCAACATTAGGAGGCACCTACAAACTCTCACAGGTTTGTGTGTGTTTTTCTCCATCTGGTAAAGTGAGGGGTGGGTGGTGGTGGGTGAGCAATAGATGCAATCATGTCTTCTCCATGGAATTCAAAATCTGCTTTTCTCCAAATTAGCAAAAAAAGTCAATATTTTACCGCTTTATGTTCATGTTGAGATTAATCATAAAAGTCCTAAAATGCAAGCAATACACTCTACCAACTATTTGACTCATCAAAAAACATCCCAGGTTGTTGGGGCCTCTATTGGCATCTTCATTTCCACATATAAATAACATCCAGTCGGATTGAAGTTGGCAATAGTAGCATTTTATCTATCTAAAAAGTGGAATAAAAAGGACTCTAGCAATTATAGGCCAAATAGATTAGCAGATATTGTGGGTAAAATGTATGCCTGGATCCTCTTAGTTAAACCTGAGAAAAATGCATTCCTTGCAGAAAAAACAGAAGGTTTAGGTAGTGAATAGCTATATAGATTTTATAATAAATATTGCATGTCAATAATCTAATATTGGTAACAAATTTGTCTTGAAATATCTCATCTATATCAGCAAAGTAAAACATGGTTTGCTGGCTTTCTAGATGTTAATACATTTGTCATAATTAACAGAGAAATATTATATAGTAAATTGATTGCCCTCAAAATGGAGCTCAGCCTGTTGGCCCTGTTCCAGGCTCTTTCTCCAGGTCCTTGTTTGAGAGGGAGGCTTGGGCTCAATGGAGCAATGAGAAGAAGGATTGATATTTACCAAGGAGGAAGGGAAGGATGCATATTTGAACCCTTGTTATTCAGTCTAGATATTGACAATTTACTTCAACTAATAAAGGATCCCAAAACAGATCATAAATAAATGTTATTTCATTCTTTGTCAAAAATGGTTAAATTATTGTACCAGCGAAATGCAGTGCACATATTATAAAGTACTTGGATTTTAGAAAGCAAACCACCATCTACTTCTTGGTAAACTAATAATATATGGGATAGACAGCATCACCCCCAGATGAACTCGGACTGTGGTCCTCAATGGAACTACATCTACGTGGAGGGAAACAAGCAGTGGGGGACCCCAAGGCTCCATTTTAGGCCCAGTACTCTTCAACATCTTCATCAATGGTTTGGATGAGGGATAGATGGGGAACTCATTAAATTTACAGATGACACTAAACTGGCAGGAATAGCCAACACGTCAGAAGATAGGCTCAAGATCCAGATGGATCTAGATAGTCTTGAACCCTGGGCCTATCTAAGAAAATGAAATTAAGTGTAAAGAAAAGTAAAGTCTTACACTGAGGCTAGAAAAACCAAATGTACAGGTACAGATTAGGGGAAACCTGGCTCAATAGCAGGAACTGTGAGAGGGATCTTGGAATCTTAGTGGACAATCTCTCAAATGTGAGCCAACAATGTGTGGCAGCAGCCAAAAAACGCCATTGGAATCCTAGGCTGCATCAACAGAAAGATAGAATCAAAATCACAAGAAGCATTGGTACCACTTTATAATGCCTTGGTAAAACCACCCTTGGAATAGTGCATTGATGGTGAACCTTTTCGGCATTGAATCCTCTGGTCAGGGATGCGATCTGGAAGAGGAATTGCCCAGTGTGCATGCCACTGCGTATATGTGTACCAGATAGCTCCTCTTCCAGTTTCTGGCTCGCACATATGCAACGATCAGCTAGGTGGCATGCATGTGGTCGTGGAAAATGGAAGACCAGCTCTTCCAGTTCCTGGCACTGCCATGCGCACAAAGGCCAGCTGATTGTCATGCTCACATGCACACAAGAAACCCGGAGGAGCAACGGGCAAGGCCACGCATGCCAGTCGACATGGCTTTGCGTTCCACTTAGCCCAGCTAAGAATCTGAAGCAGAGGGCACCATTTCCCCTTCTGGGGCCCCTGTGCATCCCATTTTTGGCCTCCCCAGCCCCCAGAAGTACTTTGCCAGCCAAAAGCTTTGGTCTTACTTTGCAGTTTCAGTCCGTGGGGCTTGCGAAGGGAAGGCGTGCACTCAGCCGGTGGGTGGGGACTGGCAAGTGGGCAGGGTGATTTAGGCGGGGCAGCCACATGGACCTGATTAATGGCTTCAGTGGGCTGTATCCGGCCCATGGGACGTAGTTTGAGGACCCCTGGTATATGGTCTCCTTCTTGAGCTGGGGGTTGGACTAGAAGATCTCAAAGGTCCTTTCCAACCTTTTTATTTTGTGATAAGTTCTGTTATGGGTACATATGTTTAGCATGCTAAATATCTTTTGGAGCATGCTGATTTACAATGTGATATTATCATACTTACATATTGGAATGTATACCCTGTGAGGAAGACTTGGGTTCTTTTGTCATAATAATTATCTGATAATTAATAAATCAAGTTCAAACATCCTAGCCATAGATGGTCAGCCAATAGAGCAAGTAAGACCTTTCCTTCCCTGGGGTTTGAGTTTGAGTTTTATTAAATTTATATACCGCCCCCTCTCCCCGCAGGGACTCGGGGCGGTGTACAGACAGTATATATAAAGACAACAAAGCAGGACAACAAAGACAACAAAGCAGGTTGTTTTCTCTGAGACTGAATCTTGGCTCCCTCATCATCAAAGGAGCTCAGTTAGGTCAAAGGCATGAGTGAAAGTGGTGCTTAAAAGAAAACCTCATAGTTCTCCAGCTTCCTCAGCCCCAATTATTAAAATATATGAGGCCAAGGTTTCCCCCATGTTCTTACATCAATCTGGTGTTTGAGGCTTCAGAGAGAAACCACCAGCAGAACCAACCCAATCACAGCCTCCGAGGAGTATCTTGGGGTGGACAAAAGGACTCCAGCTGCTGCCCCTCAGAGCTGATTTGGGAATTTACACAATTTCTGCTTTGTCTAAAATCAGAAAATGTGGATATTGGCATTTAATCTATGGAAACTGACAGACTCTGAAAATTGTGGCTGTTAGAACAGACAAAACTTCAATTAAAGACCAATCTTGGATTCTACTAGTGACAAATTGTATGAGGAACTGAGGTCTCCCTGTTTCTTGTACAACTGGAGAAGCTAAAAAGATTCCTCCACAAAGAATCTGGGCCTTAGAAGCATTAAAATATGCAGCAATCCTCAAAAATTATAGTAGGCCCTTTATTGGAATAGAATACTTCAGTTGGCATTTGCACATGTTAATCTAATTGCAATAAATTATAGGGGTGAGATACAGTAATATGACTTACATTGTTTATAGTTTATAGTTTATTTATATAACACAGCATTCTTCATTGTGCAAGGTTTTTGAATGCAGCTCAGAATCTGATAAATCCAGTGAAACTCTGAAGACGAAGCTATGGATTATCAGCTTTTATTTCTGCAGAAAGCAAAAGACTGGATGACCTTTTTGTCTCCCACCTTAACAGAGCAGGCAGAAAGAGAAAAACAGGCATGTGCCAAAAACTTTTCCAAACATCTTATAGCTTGCACAGAACGTCATTGCTATAGAAACATAATATGATATCACGCAAATTTCATGATTTTTGTCAGCGCTCTGAAAACCATAGACTGTAGAAGGGAAAAGAAATCCATTTTTGGGAGTATAACTCATAGCTTTGCTAGGGAATGCTGAACACACATTTTAAGGTACAAGCAAGGCTACTTGGCACATTCCACTTTTTAGTTTTCACAAGACATTACTTTGTTAGGCTAAGCTTGGCAATTCGCCTAGAAGTTTTATCTATGTAGTTGGTACGTTAGGTTACAATGGAGCTTCTTTCAACAGCAATTTAACAAAAGCTGAATTAGGTTACACTCTGTGTATGCTCTAATTCAGTGATGGCAAACCTTTTAGAGACCGAATGCCCAAACTGCAACGCATGGCCAGCTCCCACTGCTGCTGTGCTCACTCTCCTTGGTTGCCCATGGTGTGTTCAGGAGATCAAAATATGTGGGTCAGAGGGAGGTCCACTCCCTCTCCTTATGAGACCTAGCTTTGTAACCAAAGCATCCTCAATGATAGGATGGGAGACCACCAGGAGAGGTCAGTAGGATGGGACAAGGAGATGGTAAAAGGCAACAGGTCTGTTGGCGATCATGTTAAGGCAGGATTTACCTCACACCCTCACCCTCTCTCATCATAATCTCCTTCCTTCCCTTCTTTTTCCTTCCCTCTTCATTCTTTCTTCCCCTTTTTCCTTCTTTTTGCTTCCTTGCTCTCTTCTCCTCTTTCCGTCTTTTTCTTTGTCTTTCCTGTCCCTTCTTGGATGCTCCAGTGCAAAAGGGGAACCATTCCTTGCTTTGTGATCAAATGCCACTTTTGCTAGTAGTTTGTGACCACTGAAAAGACTGAGAACAAACCAGGCTCAGTTTATTCCATGCTTGCATTTCATGGGGACAGACCACAGGACAGCAAAACTGTCAAAATGATGGCTCTGGTAGTTGATCAGAGCTCCTCTGCTTTTTTTATGTGCAACAGCTTTAGCATTTAAGAGCAGAGCTAAGTTAGTTGCTTTTCTATGAATACATAATGATCCTTGAAAGAGCTCTTCTGTAGGGCCCCTGCCATGGTCTAATTCCAAATGGAAATATAGCAAAGGAAACAATTTCCCCAATTGCTTTGTCCTTTTTTCCCCACTGGAAACAGCTGTTTGCAACCCACAAGGAGGGGATACTTTCCTAAGAGCTCAGAATTCAAGGATACCAATGTGCCCATGACCACCACCTGATGGATTCGTAACTGGCTGACTAACCGCACTCAACGTGTAGTCCTCAATGGAACTGCATCTACATGGAGGAAGGTATGCAGTGGGCTCTGTTTTGGGCCCAGTACTCTTCAACATCTTCATCAATGTTTTGGATGAAGGAATAAATGGGGAACTCATCAAATTTGCAGACGACACCAAGCTGGCAGGAATAGCCAACATTCCAGAAGATAGGCTAAAGATACAAAAGGATCTTAACAAACTTGAACATTGGGCACTATCTATAAAATGAAATTCAATGGTGAAGAGTAAGGTTCTACATTTAGGCATCAAAAATGAAATGCACAGGTACAGTATAGGTGGTACCTTGCTCAACAGTAGTAACTGTGAAAGGGATCTTGGAGTTCTAGGGACAACCATTTAAATATGAGCCAGCAGTGTGCAGCAGCTGCTAAAAAAGCCAACACAGTTCTAGGCTGCATCAACAGAGGGATAGAATCAAGATCACATGAAGTGTTAATACCACTTTATAATGCCTTGGTTAGGCCACACTTCGAATACTGCATTCAGTTTTGGTCGCCACGATGTAGAAAAGATTTGGAGACTCTAGAAAGAACTGAGGAGAAACTTCCTGACAGTTAGAACAATTAATCAGTGGAACAGCTTGCCTCCAGAAGATGTGAATGCCCCAACACTGGAAGTCTTTAAGAAGATGTTGGATAGCCATTTGTCTGAAACGGTATAGGGTTTCCTGCCTGGGCAGGGGGTTGGAGTAGAAAACCTCCAAGGTCCCTTCCAACTCTGCTATTGTATTGTATCTCAGGGTGGGGAAGGCCATGGGGGTCCTAGAGATAGAAGAGACCCTCAAGGCCTCCCCAACCCACTAAGATACCTCCTGCTTCTCCCTCCCTTCCTGCAACAAGGACTCACTTACTTTCCAAACCTCTGTCTCCTCTCTTGTTTCTCGGCTTCTTTGCCTTTGAAGAAGGGAGAGGAGAGTTGGCTGGGAAATGCTTTTTGTGCCGAGAATGGATGCTCCTGGGTGCTATAATATTGTGCAGATTCAGGCACCCATCTTCTTTTGCAGAGTCAGGGATCCAGAAACTTTCATTCTCGGCGGTGGGTGGGTGGGTGGGTGGGGAAAGTGGATACCTGCAGGTCTCCTGCTCCTCCCTTCCCCCCAACTACTTTCCACTTAGCTACTTAATGAGGCTTCTTTGTCTCAAGGAGCAGCAAATGGGGCCAGACAGAGACAGGCAATCCAAGTGTGTTTGGCAGAGAAAGCATACTTCAGCCAAGGCACCCAAACTGCTGCCAATGGTGTGGGCGACAGCTGAGCATGCAAATGGGGCCAGACAGAGACAGGGAGGGTAAGAAGGTTATCTAAGTGTGTGTGTGTTTGTGTGCGTGTGTGTGTGTGTGTGTGTGTGTCAGAGAAAGTGTGCTTCAGCCAGGACACCCAAACTGGTGTGGCCGACACCTGAGCAGGGAGGCAGGGTGTGTGTGTACTTTCATCCCCATTCAAGAAGGGCCTCTTATTTCCTCCCCAGCACAGTTGGGGCATGCAGGCTGCTGCCACCTAAGCACCGTGATTGCCCCCTCCCCAGCCAGCCAGCCAGCCAGCCCCACCTGACCTGCTCCCTGCCAGCTCCTGCAAAGCCTCGCCATTCTCCTCCTCCTCTTCTTCTTCGTGTCGTCCTCCTCCGCCCAAGTGGCAGTGGGCTCCACAGGACAGGTTTTCATTTCTGCCCTGGGGCAGAAAACTCTGGTGGGCTGGAAGTGAGTGTGAATGGCCTGGCTCTCCAGGGCTTCCTGGGTCAGTTGGAGGCTTCCTTCAGCCTTCAAACAGTTGCAGGGCTTGTTTGGGGTTTTTTGCTTCCAGGTTGGTGCAGGAGGCTTTCCAGGGCCAAAATGGGGGGGGGGGGTGACCCTGTGCTTTCTGCACTCGATTTTGGCCCTGGAAAGCCTCCTGCACCAACCTGGAAGCAAAAAATAACAAATAAAACCCCTGCAACTGTTTGAAGGCTGAAGGAAGCCTCCAACTGACCCAGGAAGCACTGGGGGGGGGGGGGGGACACAGGCCATTCACACTCACTTCAAGCCTGCCGGAGTTTTCTGTGCAATTTGTGTTCCCCCCCCCCCACTGCATTCTCACGCATCCCCCGCCCTTGCCCTCCACAAAGATCCAAAAACCAGCTGTCTGGCAGGAGGTGTGCCTGCATGTGGATGGTAGTGGAGCTGGGCTGGGGTGGCTGGCATGCCGGGAGAGGACGCTCTGCATGCCACAGGTTCCCCATCACGGCTCTAATCCTTTCAATTCCTTTTCCAGATCAAACATGAAAGAGCTTCAGAGGCTCTGAGTGATAAAAGTCGATTCCCCTTTTTCCACCAGATGCGCCCCAAAGAAGGAATCCAGTACCCAGCAATTGTCCAGCTGCTCCTCCACTTCAGATGGACCCTGATTGGCCTCTTTGCTTCAGACACAGAAAAGGGAGAGAATTTCATGAGGACTTTTACTCCTGTGCTTGTCAGGAATGGAATTTGTGTGGTTCTATCACAAGTGTTCTCAACAACTGGATATACTGCATACCTCAGGGATTCCCTCTCTAAGTGGAGACAAGTCAACGTCTTTGTTCACTTCATGGGACTTGAAAACATTTGGGAGAGAATTCTTCCTTTCCATTTAACACTTATGCGTCTGCCAGGACCCATTGAGGGGAAAGTCTGGATCCTCACAAATTTTGCAGTTTACATAATAAACAAGCGCAGACTTCTCAAATACATCCATAGTATTTGGAACTTTGGTTATAAGTTCAAAGAAAGGCCAAAAGATTCTGCCTTTGAACCCTTTTTCTTTGTGGAAGTAAAGTTTCAAGATCATTATTTTCATTGTTCTCTTTCAAAGAATGTCTTTTCTGTCAAAGGCCGCAGAAGATGCACCCAGAAAGCCCCACTGGAGACCCAGAGGAAAAGGGACAGAAAAAGGGCCCAAAATGAATACCACCTTTACAGTCTCATGAAGACTCTGGCCCAGGCCCTGAATGCTGCATATTCCTCCAGATCGAGGAGGGGAAGGAAGGAGGGAGAAAAGATCTTGGGGTCTCCAAGGCTGCAGCCATGGCAGGTATGGGGATCCCGATATGGATCCATTAATCTTAGATCCTTTGGAGGAGGAATCCAGAGGAGAAGGAGGGGAAGCATCTCAACAGATCTGGCCAATTTAATTACTCAGGGAATTAATGGTTCCAAAGCGTAGATACCATGGCATTTTTATATTTAGCACTGCTAATTGAAAAATGCTGTTTTCTTTTTAAAATAAACTCCTGTATTTGTGGGTTTGTGATTAGCCTGGTGGAATTCCACCTTTCTTCCATCCCCATTGCATGTGGGTCTGTGTGCAGCTGGACAGGCAGCTAAGCCCCCCTGTTCTCCTCCAATGAAAGGGAGCCTGGCGTGGATCTGGGTGCTTTATTGGGAGAAGAGGGCAGGTGAAACTGAGAAGATGCAAAGAGTGGAAATCAAATAGAAAGACGAGATAGGCAGCATTAACTGACAGCCAGCAAAGAAGCAGCTGGAACCTCTCCAGCGATGCTCCGTGTGAGCGACGGAGGCCGTCTCCGGATGACCAGGGGTCTCGGTCACAACGGCTGCTTCCGTCTTCTCCAAAGGCTGACAGAAAATGGAGTCTGGCTTCAGACCTTATAGTTAGGCTTATCTGCCCCCGGCCACTAGGTGGGGCTAGAGCAACAACAGCACAACAGTTACCGTATTTTTCAGAATATGAGACTCACCTTTTTCCCTCAGAAAAGAGGCTGAAAATCTGGGTAGGGGAGAAGAAAACAAACTTCTGCTAGGGATGGCCTTCTCCCCCCTCTCCCCCTTGATTGCTCCCCAGCAGCGCTCACCTTGCATGGCAACATGTGGTGTGTGTGTGTGTGTGTGTGTGTGTGTGTGTGTGTAAAACAGGGGCTGGATGAAATCAATCACCTGAGAGGCTGGCAAAGAAGCCTTCCCCACTGCTGCGAAAAGGCAGGGATAGTGGCCGGCGCTCATTTCCCTTACTGCTCATCGCGGCTTGCTCCCTCGCCACTTTCAGCTAAGCAGGGCAGACGGGGCCTGGGCTGCAACCAGCAGGAAGGGGGTGGTAGTGCTCTGTCCTGCTGGGGTGGCGGCAGCGAAAAGTTAGGGAACTGAATGCCAGCCAGCGTCCCTGCGTTCTTCCTCCGAGAGCCGCTTCTTTGCCAGCCTCTCAGCTGATCGGTCCCAGCTAGCCCCCGTTACACACACGCACACACAAACTTTGCTGCCGCGTGAGGTGAGCATTGCCAAGTCATCCCGGTACCGGGGCCGAAGGGGTTGCAGTGGCGAGGACAGATGGGCAAGGACTTCCCTCCCTCCCCACACAAGCGGGCTTCTTGCACGGCTCCAGCATGCGGCTTGATGAGGATCCGCGGTCCGGAGTGCTGCCGTTTCCAGTGGGATATATTCTGCGAGGCCCTTGGCAGCATCTTTATGCGGTTAGCTCGCCTCCCCACCAGCAACTCCTCCACCAGCATCCCGGCTGGAAGCGGAAGCGCAATAGCCGCTGTTGGGGAAGGGAGGAAGGGGTGGCAGTCTTTTGGCACGTGTGGCCCTTGCTCTTCCTGTTGGTATTTTTTCCGTGAGCATGTGCACCAGGAACCAGATCACCAAACGGCCAATGCGCATGTGCACACTGAAAACAAAATCACTTTCCTGGCATGCGCATGCGCACCGGGCGGCTCCTCTTCTGTTTTCTGGCACGCCAATGCACGTAAAGACCAGCTGGCTGCTGTGCCCGAACCCAGAAGAGCAACTGGTGATGGCTCCGTGTGCCAGGAGAAATGGCTCTCCGTGCCACTTCTGGCACGCGTGCCATAGGTTCGCCATCACGGTCTTAGGTGGTGCAGATTGTCAGCGATTTCCTTCTCCAGCACATGGATAAATACACCTGGAAACATTTATCTATTTACCTACTCTCTCTCTCTCCCTACCTACCTACTGTATTTCTCTCTCTAGCTCTTTTTATTTCTCTCTATATATCCCTACCTACCTACTATATTTCTCTACCTCTATATCTCTCTCTATTTCTCTCGCTCTCTATCCCTTTATCTACTTCTCTACCTCCATACCTTACTCTCCCTCTCTACCTACTATATTTCTCTCTCTTCTCTCCCTCTACCTACCTACCTACTTTTTTTTAAAAAAATTGCCTCTTCAAAATCTTGGTGCGTCTTATACTCCGAAAAATACAGTACATGTTGTGGCATGACAACCTTTATAAATTAGGAGACCCTGAGACCATCTAGCCCAACCCCCTCCTCTCTGCAGGAATCCCAGTTTAAGCTTTTCTGACTGATGGCTGCTCAGTCTTTGCTCTCAGACGATCCATGAAGAGGAGACTGAACTTATCTTCTTTACTGGCGCAGATCTAAAACAGCTCATCCTTTTATCATATTTTCTCTCTCATTCAGTTAAAATCTCCTCTCTTGTAACTGAATTCACTTTTTCCATGTCTGACACTCTGGAATAAGAGTGAGCAGATCTTACACTCGTGTGTAACAGTCAGTTATTGGAAGAGGGTTGTATCCAGTGGTGGGATTCAAATCTTTTTACTACTGATTCTGTGGGTATGGCTTGGTGGTCTTGTGACTGGGTGGGTGTGGCTTGGTGGTCATGTGACTGGGTGAGCATGGCTTGGTGGTCATGTAACTGGGTGAGCATGGCTTGGTGGTCATGTGATTGGGTGGGTGTAGCCAACTTGACATCACTCATGACAAGGGGTACCTTGCCTGGCCTCTCCTTGCATCAACAAGATACAATTTCCCTGTCTATTTATTTACTACTAATGAACTGTTAGAGCCAAGATACACACACACACACACACACACAGAGAGAGAGAGAGAGAGAGAGAGAGCTCTTCTAAAACTATACACATTCAACCTCACTTATTGCGTTTTGAAAAACACACCCAGAGTCCACTTTCTGCCACACATTTAACTATCACTTCTGCACATTAGAACATTACACAGACCTTCAGATGTTCTTCCCTAGCCTGCACATGACTGTTAGATCCAGGAGATGTCATGGATTGAGTAAAATGTGGCAAAGCTCACTTAACAACGCTCTTGCTTAGCAACCAAAATGTTGGGCTCAATTGTCATAAGTCAAGGACTCCCTCTGTCTTCCTCTGCATGGCAGCCTTGTCCTAGTAAACTCCTTCCTTTTTCTGGCAATTTTCCTCTCTGTTAGAGGCACCAAAATAATCCAGAGGATATAACGTCTCCAGCTGGAGCAGGGGGTTGGACTAGATGGCTTCCAAGGTCCCTTCTAACCCTACTAGAGCAGGGGTTGGACTAGAAAATGACCTCCAAGATCCCTTCCAGCCCTTTCAAACATTGTTGTGATGTTTGAAAGAGTCTTCTGAAGCCATGGTTTGTGTCCTTCCTTCCTCTCATTTTCTCTCTTTCCCTCCCTCCCTCCCTCCCTCCCTCCCTCCCTCCCTCCATGTATCTATTGACCCATCTATCCAACTATATCTCATTCACTTCCTCCTGCCTCCCTCCCTTTCTTTCTTTCTTTCCCTTCCTTCCATAGCTCCCTCTTTCTTTCTTTCTCTCTCTCTCTCCTTTCCTTTCTTTTCCTTTCCTTTCTTTTTCCTTTTCTTTCACCCTTTCCAAGCACCCGGCAGCATCACTCGCAGCCCAGGAAAGCCCGGCTGATTAACTTACTGGGACGCGCTTCGATCGGTGCCTCTTCTGCGCAGGCAAGCTTCTCTCTCTGGAGCAGGCAGAGAAGGGGGACTTGCAGGGATAAGTGTGTGTGAGAGAGAGAGGGGGGGGAGAAATAGAGTGTGAGA